>NC_134359.1:42705235-42830235 GCF_048569485.1 Anomaloglossus baeobatrachus
GAGTGTGGGAGGAAACCAGAGAACCCGGGGGAAACCCACGCAAACACGGGGAGAACATACAAACTCCTTGCAGATGTTGTCCTTGGTGGGATTTGAACCCAGGACCCCAGAAGCACTGCAAGACTGCAGTGCTAACCACTGAGCCACCAGACGACTGAGTGCTAACCACTGAGTCACCACAAGACTGTAGTGCTAACCTCTGAGCCACCACAAGACTGAAGGGCTAACCACTGAGCCACCACAAGACTGCAGGGCTAACCACTGAGCCACCACAAGACTAAAGGGCTAACCACTAAGCCACCACAAGACTGCAGGGCTAACCACTGAGCCACCACAAGACTGCAGGGCTAACCACTGAGCCACCACAAGACTGAAGGGCTAACCACTAAGCCACCACAAGACTGCAGGGCTAACCACTGAGCCACCACAAGACTGGAGGGCTAACCACTAAGCCACCACAAGACTGCAGTGCTAACCACTGAGCCACCAAAAGACTACAGTGCTAACCACTGAGCCACCACAAGACTTCAGGGCTAACCACTGAACCACCACAAGACTGCAGTGCTAATCACTGAGCCACCACAAGACTGCAGGGTTAACCACTGAACCACCACAAGACTGCAGTGCTAATCACTGAGCCACCACAAGACTGCAGTGCTAACCACTGAGCCACCACAAGACTGCAGTGCTAATCACTGAGCCACCACAAGACTGTAGTGCTAACCATTGAGCCACAGTTATGTCATAGTGTGAAAATAATAGAAAATCCAAAAATAATCATTTTTTACAGCTGTTTGAACTACATGTATGAAACCCCCTTCTGAAAATGTGCCTGATCAGAAACAAGGGGAAATGGTCTGGTCAAATATGGCGATTTGATTTCCTCGTAACATACGATACACTTTATTGATCCCGTGGGAAATTATGGTATCACAGCAGCACAACTTAAATAATAAGATGAATTATTTAATTGGCGCAACATCGCCATATAATGCTAAATACCGTACTACTGGGTGTTTTTTTGGGTGAAAAACGGGAATATTGGTTGTTATTTCGGTTTCCCAGAAACATATGTAGCTGACAACTATTTTTTAGCAGCTGATTTGGGGGGTTTTTTTAGCCGAAAATGTGCCATAATTGGAGAAATAGTGGCCCTGCCCCCAATATGGCTGCCTCCAGTGTTTGTAGACCAAGTGCGGGGAGATCTGGAACACAAAAGGTGACGTTCATCCCCGTAAAAGACAGAAGAGCAGAGATAAATGCTCAGCATCTGCAGGGGAGGTGGATGAGGCCTAACAGCAATAACAGAGATGCCAAGATGACAAAACGACGGCTGATAAATATGGTTCAGATGCGCCAGGCGATGAGAAAAAAAAAAAAAAAAAAAAGGCGGCTACCGGAGAATTGTGTTAATTTATCTCCACACTTACCGCTCTGATGAGGTAATGGATATGGATGGACAAATGTATAAATAGAATGCAAAGAAGGTCTGTTTAGCTGGCAGTAATGTGATCTGTGACATCGAAAACGTGCGAAGCGCAAATGAGAATCCATTTGGAAGACATATCACCTACAATCAATTTCCTAAAGGTCAATACCAAACGGAAAGCCAAGTTTTGCTTTCCTCTCCCCCCGCCAACCTCAAAGCATTGCAGCAATTTGCATATGCAAAAAAAAAATAAAATTTAAAAGATGCGCATAAAGATAGCAGTAAGAAGAATTAAAGGCATTACCAGCGCGGGAGAAGAAGAGGGGCTTTTATAATCTTTAATTCATAAAGAAACAGCCAATTCCGCAGAGACGTACACAGGGGATGCAAATAAAATGACAAATGATTAATGACAGAGGTGTTGCAGATCTTTCCTTCCTCACGTTTTACCTTCCAGATGAGATTTTCACATGATGCCTTAAAGAGGTCTAAAAGGATAATTGCTATCTTAATATTTTCTTGTGGTCTAAGAAATTGGCTCAGGGGCGTAAATAAAAATCTGGGCCCCTCAAACGGAACCTAGGGTATGTGCACACTACGTCTGTTTGACTGGTGCGCACCCGCCAAGCTTTTCAAGCAGAAGACGTTTCAGGAAATGTCAGCCTTTATTTTTCCTTTACGGTCATTTATTGTAGACGGCTTTTATTGTTACTTTATTGTTAGTGAGCAGCCTGAAGCCACCGGAAAAACAGTCAGGTCACATCTCGTATTCGGAGCTTCTGTTAACTGTTTTGGGTTTCCAAAAACAGAACATATGAACGTCACATAGTTTTTACACTACAGTGCATGTGTTCATTCATTTTAGCCTCTATTTAGCGCTCTTTAACCCACCCACCTGAAAAAGACATTGATTGTACGTACCCTAAGAGGTTGCAATAGAGCTGTTGAGGTGCAATGGAAACAGAGGCAATCATCAAAAAAGAAGAGGCGCTATGTTCTAAAAGAATAAATAAAGTTTGGAAGCATATTGTTTATATGTTACGAGTAGTGATGAGTGAGCACTACCATGCTCGAGGGCTCGGTACTCGTAATTAGTGATCAGCGGGCACTACCATGCTCGGGTTCTCGGTATTGGTAACTAGTGATGAGCGAGCACTACCATGCTCGGGTGCTCAGTACTCGTAACTAGTGATGAGTGGGCACTACCATGCTCGGAGGCTCGGTACTCATAACTAGTGATGAGCGGACACTACCATGCTCAAGTGCTCGATACTCATAACTAGTGATGATAGTGATGAGCGAGCACTACCATGCTTGGGGGCTCGGTACTCGTAGCTAGTGATGAGTGAACACTACAATGCTCGGGTGCGCAGTACTCGTAACTAGTGATGAGCGGGCATTACCATGCTCAGGTGCTCTGTACTCGTAGTGCTCTGTACTCGTAACTAGTGATGAGCAGGCACTACCATGCTCGGGTGCTCCGTTCTTGTAAGTAGTGATGAGTGAGCACTACCATGCTCGGGTGCTCGGTACTCGTAACTAGTGATCAGCGGGCACTACCATGCTAGGGGGCTCGGTACTCGAAACTAGTGATGAGCGGGCACTACCATGCTCGGGTGCTCGGTACTCGAAACTAGTGATGAGTGGGCACTACCATGCTCGGGTGTTCAGTACTCGTAACTAGTGATGAGCGAGCACTACCATGCTCGGGTGCTCAGTACTCATAACTAGTGATGAGCGGGCACTACCATGCTCAAGTGCTCAGTACTCGTAACTAGTGATGAGCGGGCACTACCATGCTCGGGTGCTCAGTACTCGTAACTAGTGATGAGCGGGCACTACCATGATCAGGTGCTCAGTACTCGTAACTAGTGATGAGCGGGCACTACCATGCTCGGGTGTTCTGTACTGGTAACTAGTGATGAGCGGGCACTACCATGCTCGGGTGCTCAGCACTCATAACTAGTGATGAGCGGGCACTACCATGCTCGGGTGTTCTGTGCTCCTAACGAGAAGTTGGATGCTCGGAGTTTACAAGACTCTCTAAACTTGGCTTATTGATCAATGACTTATTGACCATGGGTTTCTAGTCTCTCGTTTATATGCCACTTTGGACCTGGCAGGATGACTAGTGTGAGTATTGAAGGGTATCGATGGTGGCAGCCGCATTGGCCTCCATTGAAGATACACTTTCTGATTGTCTAGAAGCATCCACACCATGATAATTGTGGTAGAATTCCAATTTTAGGGCAACATTTGAGTCCATTAACACTGAAAAAAGCCAAATCTGCAAATATATAGGGCATTCTGCAGATTTCAGATCCTAAATTCCTTGCAAAAAAATATTTTTTCTCATTGTGAATCTGTTAAGTCTTAAAATCCTCTCCTGCCTCATGGCACGGTGATGCATTATATTCTGTGAGTGCAAAGTAAAGATGGTGGCCCAGTGCAGCTGTAACTATATTTTAGTCCCCCATTCTCTTCATTATTGGCACCACACAATCTACACCATCCTGTGTAATTGCTCTTTAAGCATAAATATGTTATACACTGCCTGCTATGCATGCAATTCCCGACAGCATCAGTGCAAATTAAAAAACCACATATTATAGTTTTCAAGCAGCTGCGATCGGCTCTTAAGAGCTTCTGGTAATTACAAGAAATTCCATGTTAACAACACAAGAGAAGACATGTTGCTTAATATGAGACGACCAACATCAAACAGCCCGTCATGAAAAATGGCCAACAACTACCCTTACTTGACTCGATTGCAAGGCCATACAAGGTACAAGCAGCCCAAGGAAGCTGACGAGCGGCCAATGAACGAGACCAAAATTAGATTGCCTCATCCTTCTTTATGGGTACTGTTAACTAGCACAAGACTCCCTCTCCATAGGGACCTTCATATTAGCAACTGAGGGAAGGGGCAAGCCGCCAGAGGACCAGAAGCCTCGTTTGTCCGGTATCTGATGACAAGAGGATCAACAAGCACCAGACTGCCCTGTTCTTAAGATGCCATGGGACATTATCTTGCAATGCAACCTAATGTCTTCATAGTCTGTCTCTATTCCAGTGATGGCATGTGGCAGCCATATTGCTCCTTCCCACTGCTTGGCTATCTGTAACTAGCATAGACTTCAATGTAGAGCCATACCGCTTTCCTGCCACTTCTCCACGTAGATATTTAATGGATATTATATGAAAAAAAGTATATAGATTGGATGGATGGATGGATGGATGGATGAAGAGAGAGAACTAGAGCAGTGAAAATCGTTTTGCTCATCTCTAATAGACGGAAGGAAAGAAAGAAAGAGAGAAAGAAAGAGGAAAGGAAAGAAAGAAGAGAGGGAAGGAATGGAAGGAAGGAAGGAAGGTAGAAGAGAGGGGAGGAAAGAATGGAGAAAGAAGAGAAGGAAGGGAAGGATGGAATGAAAAAGAGAAAGAGGGGAAGGAAGGAAGTAAGAAGAGAAAGAAGGAAAGAAGGAAGGAAAGAAGAAAAAGAGAGAGAGGGAAGGAAGGGAAGTATGGAAGAAAGGTAGAAGAGAGGGAAGGAAGGAAGAAGAGGGGAGGAAGGAAGCAAGTGAAGGAAGAAGAGAAGCAAGGAGGTAAAGAAGGAAAAAGAAAAAGGAGGAAAGAAGAAGGAAGGAAGAAGAGAAGGATGATAGAAGAGAAGGAAGGTAGAAGGGAGGGAACGAAGAAGAGAAGGAAAAGAAGGAGGGAAGGAAGAAGAGAGGGAAAGAATGGAATGATGGAGGGTAGAAGAGATGGAAGGAAGGTAGAAGAGAGGGGAGGAAGGAAGGGAGGAAGAAGAGAAGGAAGGGAAGGAAGAAGAGAAGCAAGGAATTGAAGAAGGAAGAAAAGAAGGCGGAAGAAGAGAAGGTAGGAAGAAGAAAAGGATGATAGAAGAGGAGTGAAGGAGGGAAGGAGGAAGAGAAGGAAATGAAGGAGGAAAAGAGAAAAAGGTAGGAAGGGAGGGAAGGAAGAAGAGAAAGGAAAGAGGAAGGAAGGAAAGAAAGAGAAGGAAGAAGAGAGAGGAAAAGAATGGAAGGACGGAAGGAAGGAAGGAAGGTAGAAGAGAGGGAAGGAAGGTAGAAGAGAGGGGAGGAAGGAAGGTAGGAAGAAGAGAAGGAAGGGAAGGAAGAAGAGAAGCAAGGAATTGAAGAAGGAAGAAAAGAAGGAGGAAACAAGAGAAGAAAGGAAGAAGAGAAGGATGATAGAAGAAGAGGGAAGGAGGAAGAGAAGGAAAGGAAGGAGGGACAGAAGAAAAGGAAGGGAGGGAAAGATGATGATAGATACAAAGTTAGGGGAAAGAAAGAAATCAAGTAGATAGAGAGAAAGAAATAAAGAAATTAAAATGAGAAAGAAAGAAGTAAAAAATGAAAAAATTTAGAATATACTATGGAATTTAAGAGCTGGTATAAAAGATTAAATAGATATTAGATAGATAGATTGATAGATAAATAGATAGATAGATAGATAGATAGATAGATAGATAGATAAATAGATAGATAGATAGATAATGTGGTAGATGAACAGACACGATGTCACTCATTTTGTGTTTCCAGAATGTTTCTTACAATAAATAGATGCACAGAAGTGTTAAATGGAAGGACATCCAAGTCTATCTCCTCACATAAATGAGGGAGCACACACACTCAGCCTTTGAGAATACAATATTCATTTTGCTGCAGAAGAACAGACATTGCATAACAATGAGATTTGCTAATGAAATCAACCATCAACCTGGAATACATATGTATTAAACCAAGACCTCAGTGTCATTTTCTTTTTGCATCATTTCTCTGCTCACTCTGTTTTTTTTCCTCCAAACCTTTCAATATTTCTGCCTCTATTGCTCCGAGCGAGACATTTTGTGAATGCAGTGAGTGGATGACTTTCTACATTTACAGGGACAAAATTGCCAATTGTACTTATGCATATTGCAGTTAAATAGTAAGCAGGTGGGGGAGGGGTGATAGGGAAAATAACAACAATAGAGGCTGAGTGGAGAACTGGGGGGAGGGTCAAGATGCTGCCCAAATCTGGGTTATGTGCTAAGCAGCACTCAAGACACCGTTCCTTTAACCCTATTTTACAACTGTGGATTATTCATCTGGTTTACAAAGAAAAAAAAAAAGCAAATAAATAAGTGACAACACAAAGTAATGTAGCGTGAAAAAAAAAAACCTAACAATGTCATACAAAAATAAAACATTTCAGTAGGGTGTTTACATTTATTTAACTACATTTACATAAGTTGTAATTGTGGTTCTCTGGGACGGTATAAATAAAGTTTATTGACGAGATGACAGGAAGTGGTCACAGTTCGTAATGTTCAATGTGTCTCAGTTTGGTTCCAACTCTATAATCTAAGGGACTGTGGTTTGGGAAGTTTATGAGACTGATTAACTATTATGTGTCTGAATGCAAGGATTGTGCACAACTTCTAATTACTTCATTAATGTGGTCCTGGAAAACCCCTTTAAGGGGGCTGCCCAGGATCTTAAAAATGTGGCTAAGTGCAGGGAAACTGGTATTATCTCGGGGGCTTCCCAACAAGGGAGAAACGCTGGACTTCTGGAAGAATCGGCAAACTTCTGTACGGTGCCATCAGACTTCAGATTCACAGTCGGAGGCGGTGGGAACGGTCTTTCTGCCCATCCACCCACCAGTAACACAGGTAGCCCCTCCTATGTGTTCTTTCATGTGCTGCAGAAAAAAAATGGCGTCCTGCACTCTTGAGTCTTCTGGAAAGAAGAATCTAACAGTTGGCAAGTATAACACACAGGCTCGTTACTCATAGAACCCAACTGTGAAAAATGAGAACGAGGGACACATACTGTAGCCATTTTTTTCATATCATGCCAGTTCCCTAGTCTTGCCCAGTTCTCTATATGTGCCCAAACAGAAATATTGCTTCTAATGAACCCATGGAGCTCATGGTTTCCAGTATGGTATGGTTCACAGTGTGACACCCCCACAGTGCCCCCCACAGTATGATGCCCCTACAGTGCCCCCCACAGTATGATGCTCTTTACAGTTCCCCTGAAATACAGTCCACCTCACAAATATCATGATGATCCCACAATAGATTCCCCCACACATAGTATGAAACGCCCACACACCCCACAGTACAGTCACCCACAAAAAAAGTATAATAACCTTGCAGTACATTCCATCACAGCTCCCCATGTACAGTATGATACCCTCACAGCCACCCACATGCAGGATGATGCCCCAAGTGTTCCCCAGATGCATTATAATGGCCTTACAAAGCTTGATGCCTCCCACAGTAGATTCCCTCACAGTTAATCCACACAGTATAATGCCCCCATAGTGCCCTCACATACTATATGATGAACTCTTTGTCTCTCACACAGTGCGATGCCCCTACATCCATCCACAGACAATATTATGCTTCCTATAATCCCCCCACACACTATGATGCCCCCAGTGCCCACTACACAGAGTAGGATGCCTCCAGTACATTGAATCACAGTCTACCCCACACAGTATAATGCCCCAACAGACACCTACACAAAGTAGAATGCCCCAAGTGTCCACCACACAGTATAATGCCACTACAGTGTCTAAATAAATATGATGACCTCAGTGTCCCCCAGTTAAAATATGATGCCCTCACAGAACATTCCCTCATAGCCTAACACATCCCCTCACACAGTATGATGCTGCTACTAACACACAGCATGATCCCTCACTCAGTTGCCCCCAGTGCATGGTTCCCAGTATGGTACCACTTTCATGACCCCCACAGTGCCCACCACAAAGTATGATGTGCTTCACAGTTCTGCTGAAATATAGTATAATGCCCCCACAGTCTACCCAGACAAAGTAAGATGTGCCTCACAGTCTCTCCCACAGTATGATGCCCCTACACACCCCCACGCAGTATGATGCCCCCACACAGTATGATGCCCTCACACACCCCCACAAAGTATGATGCCCCCACACAGTATGATGCCCCCACATACCCCCACACAGTATGATGCCCCCACACAGCCCCACACCATATGATGCCCCCCCTCCCCCACACAGTATGATGCCCCCACACATCCCCACACAGTATGGTATCTCCACACACCCCCACACAGTATGATTCCCCCACACAGTATGATGTCCCCACACACCCCCACACAGTATGATGCCTCTGCTGTCCACCACACATAATATGATGCTTTTCTGCTGAGCTGGTCTCAGCTGCTAGAAGTGAGACCCCTATTGATGCACTAACAAGAAAAAGTAGAATTCAAATTACAAAAATGGGATTGCATTGTCATTGTTGGAATGTGAAGTTTTTTTCCTTTACATTTATTTTTCAGGCTCTATTATAAGGTGTAGCAATAGGGTGTATTTTTGGTAATACAAACTGCAAGATCAGATGGATATGCCGATCTTGGCGGGATCGGTCGACAGTCTAATGTGTATTGGGTCCTCCTGATTCACCCCTGACATAATTTCTACTGAGAATAAGATCAAACAAGTTTGATTTACAACAGTTGATCCTTTTGTTCTCTGGGAAACAAGCTGCTGCCAAAGGAGTTTGGGAGCGGTTCTCTACATAGAGAACACAGAAGAGCTCATCCAGGCTGAGTGCTCCTGTATACAGTCATGGACGAAAATGTTGGCACCTTGAAAGTGTTCCAGAAAATCAAGTACTTTTCCCCAGAAAATTATTGCAATTACACATACCGTATTTTGTTATGCGCATGTTGATTTCTTTTGGGTGTATTGGAACAACACAAAATAAAAAAGGCAAATTGTACATAATTGTACTTAATGTCACACAAAATTCCAAACATGGTCAGGACAAAATTGTTGTCCCCCTCAACTTAATATTTGGTTGCACCCTTTACCCTTTGGAATAAATTCCTGCAATCAGTCGCTTCCTATAACAAGCTTCTTCCTCCTCTCACCTGGAATTTTGGACTCTTCTTTATAAACTCTCATATCTGAAGGCGTCTTCTCTTCTCCCAACAGCAATTTTAAGATCTCTCCACAGGTGTCAATGGGATTTAGATCTGGACTCATTGCTGCCACTTCAGAATTCTCCAGCGCTTTATTTCCATCCATTTCTGGGGCTTCTTGAAGTATGTTTGGAGTCATTGTCCTGCTGGATGACATGACATAGGATGCCAACCCAACATTCTGACATTGAGCACTACATTGCCATCCAAAATGTTTTGGTAATCTCTAGATTTCATGATACCTTACACACAGTAAAGTCACCCAGTGCCAGAAGTAGCAAAACATCCCGGAAACATCTCTGAGCCTCCACCATATGTGACTGTAGGTACTGTGTTCTTTTCTTTGAAGGTCTCATTTTGTTTTAGGTAAACAGTAGAATGGTGTGCTTTACCAAACACCTTTATCTTGATCTTATCTGTCTACAAAACGCTTTCCTAGAAGGATTTTGGTTATTCACATGCATTTCGGCAAACTGTGGTCTAGATTTTTTAGGTTTGTGTGTCAGCAGTGGGGTCCTCCTGGGTCTCCTCCATAGTGTTTCATTTCATTTAAATGTGGATGGATAATTCGTACTGACACTGATTCCACCTGAGCCTGCAGGATAGCTGGAATTTCTTTGGAACTTAATTGGGGCGGCTTATTCACCATCCAGACTATCCTGTGTCACAAGCTTGCATCAATCCTACTCTGTCGTCTACATCCAGGGAGATTAGCTACAGTGCAATGGGTTGTAAACTTTTTGATCTTGTTTCACACCATGGACAAAAGGTACATCAAGATCTCTGGAGAAGGACTTGTATCCTTGAGATTATTGATATTTTGTAACAATTTTCGTTCTCTAGTCCTCACACAGTTCTATTCTCTTTCTGTTCTCCATACTTAATGTGGCACACACAGACACACAATGCAACAATTGAGTCAACTTCTCCCCTTTTTCTCTGGTTTCAGGTGTGATTTTCATATTGCCCACACCTGTTACTTGCCGCAGATCAGTTTGAACAAGCATCACAAGCTTGAAACAAAGTTGTTTACCCACAATTTTGGAAACGTGGCAACAATTTTGTCAGGCCCATTTTGAGGGTTTTGTGTGAAATTATGTACAATTTGCCTTATTTTACTCTTTCTTTTGTGCTGTGTGAAATAAACATGTGTATGATAAAACATGTAATTGAAATTATTTGCTGGGAGAAAGATTTCATTTTGTGGAAAAATATCAAGGGTGCCAACCCTTTCGGCCATGACTGTATGGGTTTGCTCACATTGGCGTATAACACCGCTGAGTGCTATCCAATGTCTTGTCGGAAACACTCAGCCCTATGTTATAGTAGGGGGCAGCGCCGATCAGCTTTTTTTTTAAAATGCCGAATCAGCATGAGAAAAATATTGCTACGTGCTGTGATTAGTAGCGTATATTGGACAGCGCTCCCCATAGACTTGTATTGGACAACGCGCACCCATACACGTCTATGGGTGCGTGTGAAACATCAGACTGCACCAATGTCATCCAAGTGTAGTCCGATGTACAGTACGTCTAGACAGACAATGGAGAAAATAAGTTTCAGTCTTCTCCTCACTTCTGATCCAATTTTTGCATGTGAGAGTATCAACGGTCATGTCAGAGAACCCGATGGGAGAGTCGGGATGGTATTTGTTGGTCAAAAGAACGATGGGCTGACAGATATCTAATGTGTATGGGGGGTTTAAGGAGTGATCGTCTAAATCTGAGTGGTCTTCAGGTCTATTCATAGGTTTTTAAGGTTGAAGGTAAACATAAGTCCATGAGTTCAACCTATAACCTCATATGTTGATCCAGAAAGAGGCAAAAACCCCATCAGGTAGATGCTAATTGTCCCATATTAGGGGAGAAATTCCTTCTTGACCCCATATTCGGCAATCAGACTAGCTCCCTTGATGAACGTCCCCCATAGATGCAGGGATTATTGACAATGTGAATGTTATATATAGGAGATACATATATTCTTCCGCTACTTCAGGTCCCTATTCCTCTTTTGCACAATTACCTGGACACCTGCTTTTCTACAATCCCCACAATGACTGTGAATGTAGGAGACAACAGATTTGCTGCTGTGACAGAGTTGCGTGCTTAGGTCTTCCAGGCCCATATGTTCAGCCTCACAGAGTCCATATGTCCGCACGTATTATGTCAATGCTGGCACAATATGTCCATGCACTTGCATAAATCATACATGTGAGGACACATGATACTTAAGCCAACCTCAATACAAAGCATTAAAAAGCTTTATTGAATCCTTGGTCCCTCTCCTCCTTCCATAACTGTATCTGAGTAACGAGGGTCTCACAGCTGGGACCCCACTTATTTAGCGGATGCCATTAAGAAAGTCATAATGGAAATTAATAATGTCAGTGGAGCTTCTAATTTAGAGGAGACTTCGTATTATTGGCCAAAAATGACCTGCGGTAAAACCAAAATACTTTACATTGACTTCTGTTGCTTTTACAGCGCCACCATATTCTGTAGGATTGTGCACAGATTGTCATCACCTATATCTGCCCCTGTTTCCGGCTGACAATTTAATTTCCGCCCATAGGGGGTCAATATTTTAGGACACTATATTTTGTTCTCGCCGCATAGAAGAAATCTGGAGAAATTTGGTAAAAGCCATATAAATATAAGGAGAAAATACAAACTCCATACAGAGATGGCACATGGTTACGGACAGAGGACCCATGTTATGCAGGATAACCAGTGGCGGACATATCAGTGGTACAACCTGTGCAGTCGCACAGGGGCCCAGGAGGTAAGGGGGGCACTACCTCCTCCAAGAGGTAAGGGGGCCACTACCTCCCCCAAGAGGTTAGGGGGCCACTACCTCCCCCAAGAGGTTAGGGGGCCAATACCTCCCCCAAGAGGTAAGGGGGCCACTACCTCCCCCAAGAGGTTAGGGGGCCACTACCTCCCCCAAGAGGTTAGGGGGCCAATACCTCCCCCAAGAGGTTAGGGGGCCAATACCTCCCCCAAGAGGTAAGGGGGCCACTACCTCCCCCAAGAGGTTAGGGGGTCACTACCTCCCCCAAGAAGTAAGGGGGCCACTACCTCCCCCAAGAGGTTAAGGGGCCACTACCTCCTCCAAGAGGTTAGGGAGTCACTACCTCCTCCAAGAGGTACGGGGGCCACTAACTCCTCCAAGAGGTAAGGGGGCCACTAACTCCTCCAAGAGGTAAGGGGGCCACTACCTCCCCCAAGAGGTAAGGGGGCCACTACCTCCTCCAAGAGGTACGGGGGCCACTAACTCCTCCAAGAGGTAAGGGGGCCACTACCTCCTCCAAGAGGTAAGGGGACCACTACCTCCTCCAAGAGGTAAGGGGACCACTACCTCCTCCAAGAGGTAAGGGGCCCACAGCCTACCCCAAGAGGTCTATGTCCGCCTGTGATAATAACAATGCTAACCACTGATATGTGTACATGCGTGTGTATATATATATATATATATATATATATATATATATATATACATACATGCATATTATATATATATATATATATATATACACACACACACACACACACACACAATATACTGTATATTACAGCTAACACACACACACCAATCTACATAAAAACACACAAACAAATATACTTAAAGTACATACTAGAGCTCAACAAAAGATTTTCCAGCCACTTTTTAACTGCCATGTCAGTGGTTCGTAGCCACCGCAACACAGCACTACAAACCTCCTACTACCTGCAACATCCCCGGTGACTCTTCTCATAAGTAGGCCCCTAGACGTCATGCGTATATCGAACATCGACATAATGGCATCACGACCCTCATATTTTTGGGAGTGGTTTTCCATCTGAGTACCCATAGAAATTCTTATCAGCAGAGTGACTTTTACAAATCCAATACGGCACTCATATTAATGATAAGAGGTGTCGGGGAGGCCACAGGTAGTAGAAGGTTCATAGTGCTTTGGTGTGATGGCCGCAGAGTACCAACGGGTGCTGGACTACTGACGTGGCCACTGGACAAGGGTCTAAAGTCTTTTTACTTAACAGCAGTGTATACAAATAGATATACAAACATAATATGCATAGACACCAATGAACGTATATATGAAAAGAGCATACCGTAAATTGCAATGCAAAAATATGGCTCTGCTTACCACCATCCACTGCCCCACCTGTCTGGCTCACAGGTATACATAAAAAAGTTAAGAGAAAAAGGGCAAGTTTGGCACTAAAATCCAAATGTTTTATTTCATCAATTTTTAAAAATCCATTATGGATCAGGCACAAGAGATCTTATGCGTTTCGAGTGTGCTACACCTCATGCTCGTAATCCTAGAATATATATGCACATATGTACACTAATGCAAAGATATATATATATATATATATATATATATATATATATATAAAAATAGCCAAAACGTAAGTACACTATAAGCACATGCAAAGTGAGCATTTTATATATATATATATATATATATATATATATATATGTGTGTACACCCACACACACGTATACATATACATACACATACAGTAACACAGATATATAAATTGCACAAATATACATAGTATACAACATACACAGAAACACACACACACACACCCACCCACAGTATAAGCAGATATACATAGAAAACATGCATAAATATGAAGTATATGCAAAATACAGGAGCTCTATACACATAGGCATACAGACAAATATACTACTAATACAGTATATGTATACACAACATATGCATGCACCAGCATATATATATATATATATATATATATATATATATATACATACACACACACACACACACACACACGACATATATATACAAAGCAAAAACATATGTATGTAAGCACACACACACACACAGAAATATATATCTGTATATATATATATATATATATATATATGCACACACACATACACACAATATGCACCCCGTATACATAGTGTACACTCCCAATGTTTTGCTTTTGAACAATAGATAATTCCATTGTATTATCCATTAGGATATTCAGAGAATACACTGGTAATAGTTGAGCGTTCAATCCATTTATGCTAAATCAGCAATAACTGTGAAGAATTGTTACCGTTAATGGTAGAAAACAACAACTTTATTAGGATTGTGCGTTAATGTGAATAAATCATTTACAGCAGCTAATATTTCCATGTAAAGGGAAAATCCTATTAAAAGCATCTGCGCGGAGTATTTCTACAAATACCAGGGCCTATAAAAGATCACTCCTAAAATAGTGGCAGTAAAACATGTTTATGCCGCTTTGTAATGAAACAACTCAATTTGTACTGAATTATGGGGCTGCCATTTCTCTACTTTTAGGTGATAGAAAGGAAGGACAATTTATTAAAGCGCAGGAGAACTCGGGAAGGTCACAGGCAGCAGCGAGCAGAGCTGCGAGCACACACGACCAGGCTCCAAAGCTGCCATTTTTCTTCCTCGACACAGACTCCATCTGCCACAGACCCATTTGTGGCCTCCGAGTCAGAATATCAATGATATCTCACCATTCTGCTAGTCTGCTTTCACCTTCACATCACCTCTGAAATACACAGAAAGCTCAGGCACCGCATCAAGCTCTGGGCACAGGCTTTATCTGCCAGACAGGGATTTCACTGTCATACACATCCACTGTCGTGTTAACACACACACATTTATCCCTTATCAAACAAGAGGCGAGGATAGCCGAGGGAAAGTGATAGATAGATAGATAGATAGAGGGATAGAGGGATAGAGGGATAGACAGATAGACAGATAGATAGAGGGATAGATAGATAGATAGAGGGATAGATAGAGGGATAGATAGAGGGATAGATAGAGGGATAGATAGAGGGATAGATAGATAGATAGATAGATAGATAGATAGATAGATAGAGGGATGGATAGATAGATAGATAGATAGATAGATAGATAGATAGATAGAGGGATAGGTAGAGGGATAGATAGATAGAGGGATGGATAGATAGATAGATAGATAGAGGGATAGATAGAGGGATGGATAGATAGATAGATAGATAGATAGATAGAGGGATAGATAGAGGGATAGATAGAGGGATAGATAGAGGGATAGATAGAGGGATAGATAGAGGGATAGATAGATAGATAGATAGAGGGATAGATAGAGGGATATATAGAGGGATAGATAGATAGAGGGATGGATAGATAGATAGATAGATAGAGGGATAGATAGAGGGATAGATAGAGGGATAGATAGATAGATAGAGGGATAGATAGATAGATAGATAGATAGATAGATAGATAGAGGGATATATAGAGGGATAGATAGATAGATAGATAGATAGATAGATAGAGGGATATATAGAGGGATAGATAGATAGAGGGATAGATAGATAGATAGATAGAGGGATAGATAGATAGAGGGATAGATAGATAGATAGAGGGATAGATAATAGGTAGATAGAAGATACAGTAAATAGATAGATAGATAGAGCAACAGATGGATGATAGATAATAGGTAGAGGGATAGATAGATAAATAATAGGTAGATAGATGGAAGGATAGATAGAGGGATGGATGGATGAAAGTATAAATAGATAATAGGTAGGTAGATATATAGATAAATGGAAGGATATATAGATAGACAGTTAGATAATAGGTATATAGATAGAATAGAAGATAGATGAAAGGATATATAGATAAAGATAGATATCGTCCCAATCCTCCTGTACGGCAGTGAAGTCTGGGGCCCTCACACTTACCCAGATTGGTCAAGGTGGGATTCCAGCCCAACAGAAATATTCCACCTGGAATTCTGTAAGCACCTTCTCCAGGTCCATCGAAGCACCTCCAACAGCGCCTGTCGAGCTGAGCTGGGCAGATTCCCTCTACACCTAGCAGCTCTGAAGAGGTCACTATCATTTCAGGCTCACCTACAGAGCAGCAATCCAAGCTCCCATCACCACAAAGCTCTGATATATATACGTGGGCCAGATGAACCAGGACCCCGGGCACAGCTCTCCCAAACCCAACTGGACAAAATGACCAATCACAGCAGCCTGACAAGAACCAGAATCAGGAAGATGGTAGACGAGGGCCAGAAGAGGTATGTCAGTGACTGGAGGACCGACATCAACACCTCACAGAAACTGACCACGTACCAGAGACTACAGAGAGACTACAGACTGGCCCCATATCTGGAGAAACTCCCGGACCCCAGAGACCGCAGGACCCTGAGCCGATATAGACTCAGTGCCCACAGTCTAGCCATCGAATCCGGCCGTCACAAGCAGAGCTACAAGCCCAGGGAGGACAGACTGTGCCAACACTGTATATAACTGAATAGGATAACTGAAGTGAGCACTAATATATATATATATGAGTGCAAGCCAAAAATACATACTATATATAAGAATAAGGCTGCACATCAAACTTAGATAATGGTATAATGCCTCAAGCATATGGAAAAATATTGGAATATACAATGAAAAATGCTACTTGCTAATTTGAACATGTGAATAATGAATTGCATACCTGCCATGAATATTAGGAAAAAGGAGATATTTAGCAATGCCTTGACGAGGCCTTGGGGCTCAGTTACATTGATCAATGCGATTGCTAAATATCTCCTTTTTCCTAATATTCATGGCAGGTATGCAATTCATTATTCACATGTTCAAATTAGCAAGTAGCATTTTTCATTGTATATTCCAATATTTTTCCATATGCTTGAGGCATTATACCATTATCTAAGTTTGATGTGCAGCCTTATTCTTATATATAGTATGTATTTTTGGCTTGCACTCATATATATATATTAGTGCTCACTTCAGTTATCCTATTCAGTTATATGTAGTTTTTTTCTGAATGTGAACACAGCTCCGCCCCTTTCGGCCATGTTTTTTCCATCTCCTATATAAGAAAGTCCTTAGTTACCCCTCTCCACCCATAGCAGTTTTTAATTGCAATGAGATGACACACAGTTAGGGTCATAGAGCTAGGGACCCCAATATAGAGATATGCCTTGACGAGGCCTTGGGGCTCAGTTACATTGATCAATGCGATTGCTAAATATCTCCTTTTTCCTAATATTCATGGCAGGTATGCAATTCATTATTCACATGTTCAAATTAGCAAGTAGCATTTTTCATTGTATATTCCAATATTTTTCCATATGCTTGAGGCATTATACCATTATCTAAGTTTGATGTGCCAACACTGTGACCTGGAGGCCCTGGAGGATGAGACCCACTTCCTGCTACACTGCACCAAGTACTCAGCAGTGAGGGACACTCACTTCAGGAGACTCTCCCATCTCTTCCCGGATTTCAGCTCCATGAAGGAGGAAGAGAAAATATATATCCTGCTGGGGGAAGAAGAGAGCGCAGTGGAGATAGCAGCGCAGTATGTGAGCGAATGTCATAGACTTCGAGAAAGAGAACTATGATAAGCCATGGACTTCCATAGCCCCCCATCCCAGATGTGGCCCCCCAATCCCCACCCTGGATATGCCCCATCCACCGTTACTACAGTCCCCACCCTGGATATGCCCCATCATAAGCCATGGACTTCCATACCCCCCACCCTAGAAGTGCCCCCACAGTCCCCACCCTGGACATGCCCCATCCATCCTTCCTACAGTCCCCACCCACCATCCCCACAGCCCCAGTCCCTAATGTACACTTGCTTTGGCAAAACTAATTTGTATTTGGTCCTGCCAATAAAGCTTATTTGATTTGATTTGATTTGATAAAGGTAGATAGTAGATAGATGGATAGATAGATAATAGATAGATGGAAGGATAGATAGATAGATTATAGATAGAGGGATGGATGAAAGGATAGATAATAGATAGATCGATAAATAGATATATAGATAGATAAATAGAGGGGACAGATGGATGGATGGAAGGATAGATAATAGATAGATGGAAGGATAGATAGATAGATTATAGATAGAGGGATGGATGAAAGGATAGATAATAGATAGATCGATAAATAGATATATAGATAGATAAATAGATGGGATGGATGGATGAAAGGATAGATAATAGATAGATCGATAAATAGATATATAGATAGATAAATAGATGGGACAGATGGATGGAAGGATAGATAATAGATTCCAGTTATTTCTGGCTGATTCATAAATTGCAACTTAAACAAAAAAAAATTGTTTGCAAAAGTGGCAAATGAGAAATCAGGGGGTAGATTCTAAGACAGTGCATGTCAAACTATGAGGCAGGTCGCTAGTCCGGCGCCCTCTAGTGGCTGGAGGGGTGCAGCTGTGCAGGCGGTATTCACAGGGTGATTATATGCTGCACACACTGCTCTATCAGCTCCACCCATCTCTGGTGCAGCAACAATAACAGCAAATTTTACTTATATTCTAAGGCGGGCTTTGCACACTACGACATCGCAGGTGCGATGTCGGTGGGGTCAAATCGAAAGTGACGCACATCCGGCGTCACTTGCGATGTCGTAGTGTGTAAATCCTAGATGATACGATGAACGAGCGCAAAATCGTCGTCATCGTATCATCGCTGCAGCCTCCGACATTTCCATAATGCCGGGGGAGCGACAGGTACGATGTAGTTCCTCGTTCCTGCGGCCGCACACATCGCTGTGTGTGAAGCCGCAGGAGCGAGGAACTTCACCTTACCTGCCTCCCGGCTGCAATGAGAAGGACGGAGGTGGGCGGGATGTTTACATCCTGCTCATCTCCGCCCCTCCACTTCAATTGGCCGCCTGCCGTGTGACGTCGCTGTGACGCCGCACGACCCGCCCCCTAAGGAAGGAGGCGGGTCGCCGGCCAGAGGGACGTCGCACGGCAGGTATGTGCGTGTAAAGCTGCCGTAGCGATAATAATCGCTACGGCAGCTTTCACTATATATCGAACGTGCGACGGGGGCGGGACTATCGCTGCAGCATCGGTAACACATTGTTACCGATGTTGCAACGTGCAAAGCCCGCCTTAGTTCAGAATACAAATCAAATATAAATTTTGTAGTAGCTTTAACTTTAGTCTGAACTTCCATTACTTAGAGGCCCTGGCATCTTATTATTCATTCTGCTAAGTCCCTAGGAGAAAACGTTTGATAGTACTTATCTAGAAGAAAGCATGGGATAGTGAATGGTACCAACTATCACTGGTATGTCATGGTTGACAGACAACCCTGTGGCTGCACAAACTGTTCCTTGATATTTTATCCCTTCCTCTGTGGTGTGAATGCAGTTTTGTGTGCCTTGTCTGTTATGCTGCTTTCACACATCCGTTTTTTCCTGTGCGGCACAATACAGCACTTTGCAGAAAAAACGCAACAGGTTTTTTTTGCCGCCAGTTGCGTTTTTCCACATAGACTTGCATTAGCGCCGTATTATGCCGCATGGCCTTGCGTTGCGTCCGGCATATTTAGCCCATGCGGCGGCTGGGTGGAACGTTGCCTGGCACGTTTTTTTGTGCGGCGAAAAAAACACATTGCGCCGGATCCGGCGCAATTTACAATGCAAGCCTATGGACGCCGGATGCGGCATCCTGCGGCAAAAACCGCATCCGGCCGCGGTTTTTTGAACTGTGCATGCTCAGTATCAAGCCGCATCCATCAAAAAAGGGACGGGTCGCATGAAAAAACTTATGCCACGGATCAGTTTTTTTTTGCCGCATCCGTTGCATAGGTTTTTGAGCCGGATTTAGCCGCACTGCAAAAACCAGATGTGTGAAAGCAGCTTTAGGGTTTACTCTTTCACCTTTAGGACCCTGCAGGGATCCTTTCCTTTCAGCTGCTAATCATTATCCCTCACCCTCTATTTCTTTATAAACCTGCATTTCTCTTTGGTTTGTTGCTGGTGATAGAGTTAAATTTCTGTACAGTCCTGATTGCAAGCAGTCGGCTTGTAACATCTGGAGAAACGTTGTATGTTGCTGCTCCTCTCCCCAAGTAATCTTGGATATAAGGCTATGTGCGCACTTTGCTTTTTTACCTGCTTTTCCGCAGCGTTTTGAACTGCAACGTTTTAATGCCAAAATGCATGCGTTTTGATTTTCAAGCAAAGTCTATGGGAAATAGGGATTTCTTGTGCGCACAATGCTTTTAAAACGCAGCGTTTTAGTTGCAGAAAACTTGGCAAAAACTCAGCGTTTAAAGAAGCAGCATGTCAATTGTTTTTGCCATTTGAGCTGCGTTTTGCTAACATTAGAGTCAATGAGAACTTTCAAAACGCATTCTACATCAAAATCCTAGCATTTTACATGCTTTTTTGGTGCAGAAAGCATGCTTTTTTGACTTTATAATAAGGGCATAATATGTCCCTTTACACACAAACATAGTCCGACAATTAAATTAATGTAAATCCATAATTTAACGTTATTTTATGCATAAATATTAGAACAAGGTTATAATTTTAATAAAATTAGCTAATTTGTGTATGATTTTACTCATGATATTTATAATTTTTTTCCGTTATTTTCATAGTGCTTGAATGTTTAAACTTTATTTAGCAGTGTATTTGTAATCAAAACGCATCTGACTTTAAGCAATGAAAAAGTATGTAAATCGCGGTAAAAACGCGGCCAAAACGCGGTAAAAACGCAAGCGTATTTATAGCGTTTTTGTGGTCAAAACCAAATTTAACAAAGACCATTTCTGCCAGAGGATGCATTTAGAACTGCAAGTAACTCAATGCAAAGTGCGCACATAGCCTAAGTTGTTTTTTTGCTTTGTCCTGTTTGTTTTCCCTGTGTGCTCTTTGATGATTAGAGCTCATTCCACCTGTTCACTACCTAGGGCCCAGTTCAGGGTCAGCCAGGGCCAGGTATCCTGCTCGGTGCATAGGTGCGGAACCTATGTTGGGACGTCAGGGGAGCCAGCGGCCTGTGGAAGGTTTTATCAGGGGTCACCATCTACCCCTCCCCTTGACACAGGGTTTCCATCCCCTCCCTTTTCGCCATTCGCTCGGTATTTCCCCATACCTCGCATGATACCGACATATATTAAGAGATATAGTTTGATTTATACAACTTCCATTGAGTTCAACACTAGCTATACAAATTCCTTTGTAGTTAGTTCCCCCTAGTGGTGGCTGCAGGCAGCCTGAATTATTTCATTCATTAAAACAAAGCCTCCTTATCTTCTCCCATCTGAAATGATATGCCAAAATGGACCCATTGTGTCGCCTAGACTCCAGGGCCTGGGTGCGATTACAACCGCTGCACCTATAGTGACGCCCCGGAGTCACACTGCTGACGCAGCAATTTTCAGAGCTGTTATACAAACGAAGAGCGAGAACTGTGCAAGAGGGACAATCTTCTTATTTGTGGCTTTGTGCGCCGGATCGCCATTCTTGAACCAGATGCAGGCTTCAGAATATTGTGTGCTAGGGCCTTTATTGTGGAGCATCATATTCATGCACCGAGCTATATAGGGAGATATACAATATTCATAGAATGTCACAAAAATGAGTCTATTTCCAACAACAAAACAAAAAAACAAGGCACAAACCCCTGGTAATTATGTGCATGATTATTAACACGGCTGGAAACCTCAATTAGTTTGTTAGCTTGGGGCAAATGATAAACTAAACATTACATGATTAATAAAATAGCTCCAGATCCAAATAAGTTGTGTAAATATATAATTGCATTTTCTCTGATTGAAGATCTTAGTTTTCTTGATTGGGAGGTGTCTTTTTCCACCAATTTATTTGCATTTGCTTGTTTATGTATTTCTGTATAATCAAGTGGAGACACTTAAAGGGGAATTCCGACCTCAGACATTTATGGCATATTTAGAGAATAGGGGATCCTGATAGCAATTATCATAGAGGACTGTCCATGTATGGCCAAATATACATTCATAGCGGCTGAGAAACAGGGGTCTGGGCATGAGCCTAGTATGAGGGTAAGGGCAATGTGGCTGTTGTCCTGAGTATAAATTGGTGCCACTAGACTCGGACCTCTGGCCGGGTGCCTTGGATCTCCTGGTACGTGCCACTTGGAATTATCTGACACCGATACATTTGGATCCTGCAGAAGAGCAGGCAATGCAATGGTGCCACCTGTGCCGGCCGCCTCTGTGTGCAGGGAGGAAGTGGACTTGGATTTGGGGATTAAATACTTAATTTTTTGGGAGATCGGTGGCACAAAGGTTTTTATTTTTGGAGGGGGCACCCAAGTTGCATTCTTATTTTTAAGTCACAAAACTGCAAGCAAATCCTTATCCAAGTCAATGAGAATCCTGAAGTTTTGTGCACACGTTGCTTGTTTTCCCTTGCAGATTTGATTCAGAAATAAATCTGTAGCATGTCAATCCTTTCATTGTTTTTGCAATTTGTTTCCCCACCCCAGACTACATAGAAAAACGCATGGAAAAAAACGCATCAAAAGTGCAAGTTTTTTTCTGCCCAGAGATGCAGATTTGGTGCAGAAATTCCTGCAACCAAATACTCCGCGTGCGCACATAGCCTTAAGGAGGCACTAAGGGGTATTCATCATTTTTACGTAGGGAACTCTTGAGGCATTGATTGTTTTAAGGGTCACTCAAGGGGGCATTTATTTTGTTAGAGGTCATTCAGGGAGGTATTATTAATGGGCTGGGGGGTGCAACACTTTCCCCGCCCCTGGCACTGGCAACTTGTGGTATGCCTCTAGCCAGGAGACCTTCGTACTTGAGGAAGGTCCACGTGCCAAAGGTGGGACCCAACTCTACCAAATATTCATTGCATAACTCTGTCATTATACATATTAATATATATGTATGCATGGTGAATATATATGTACACGTGTTTTTTTAGGTGTAGGCACACATACATACATCATTTGCAATGGATATACTTCATAGTTAAGCATTCCCTATATATACCCACATAGTGTATACTGTAATTATATACAGTGTGTATATATATATATATTATATATATATAAAAATAAAAATATATATACACACACACACACACAAAGAAGGAGACACACAGAGGGGGAGACAGACACATAGACAGAGAGGGAGACACACAGACAGAGAGGGAGACACACAGACAGAGAGGGAGACACACAGAGAGGGAGACACACAGACAGATAGTGAGACACACAGACAGAGAGGGAGACACACAAACAGAGTGAGACACACACACACAGAGAGGGAGACACACAGAGAGGGAGACACACAGACAGAGAGGGAGACACACAGACAGAGAGGGAGACACACAGACAGAGAGGGAGACAGAGAGACAGACAGAGACAGACAGAGAGAGAGGGAGTCAGACAGAGACAGAGAAGGAGACAGACAGAGAGATAGACAGGCAGAGGAGACAGACAGAGACAGACAGAGAGGAAAAGGAAAGAGGGAGAGTGAAAGAGACAGAGAGATAGTTACTCTTTGGCAACACTGGGTGCTACAGCTTAGTATATATGCTGTATTTATTTATATATATATATATATATATATATATATATATACACACATACACACACACACATCTGTATATAGCTATATATATATATATATATATATATATACACATATATATATATATATGTGTGTGTGTATATATATATTACTGCATATAGCTATGTATGATGTGTATGTATATTTGTATGCTCTTTCGCATGCAGCATCTTTCTTGGCTTACACTGCATATTAAATCATCTGCTCTGTATGTTTTTCTCAGCACGTTCATCTATGATGTTATGTAGAAAATATTGCTATAAAATGAGGTTACACCATATTTTTTCTGCTTGCAGGATTTCAGTAATCAGTGTCAAAGCAAATGACTTTATTTTGTGTCCTGTCTGCGCAAACATATACACATAAATTGCCATTTTAATTAGTGGAGCTAATTACTTGTGACTATCAGCCCGGCTCATAGATCTCCAATCAAGGGCGAGAGTCGCGGCTGGAGTTTGTGGTGACATCAGTCAGACGGCTTTTGCTGGCAAATAAATCGTTTATCAGGCTTACAGTACAGATGGCGAGTAGAAGGGCTTAGGTGCCTGGCATTGTGTATGGCGGGTTATAGTATTAATAAGGTCTATAAATCATATCTGGCGCAATAATGAGCAGTTATATGTGGACATGTTACAAAAACTACATACATCAATACATATGTATAAGGAAATAGTAATTTGTACAGTACATATACTGTATATTTTATACATATATATATATATATATATATATATATATATATATATATATATATATATATATATATATATATACACACATACTTACATACATACACACACACACACACACACACACACACAAAAAAATATGTTCCACATTTACACATGTTATATAAATAAACTCTCTATGTATATATATATATATATATATATATATGTATGTGTGCATACGGTATATTATAGAACATTAAATGAACATTTTTAGGCTACATGCACACACTGCGGATTTGCCGCAGAAAATCTGTCTAACATTTCTGCAATAATTCCCCAGCAAAACCTATGGGTATAAAAAAATGTTGTGCGCACACTGCGTTTTTTTATACCTGTGGATTTGCCCGTGGATTTTCCGCTGCGGAATTAATGTGCATGTCACTTCTTTTCTGCAGGTACCTGCGGTTCTTCCCATAGATAATGGTAAAAAACTGCAGGGACCAACCTGCAGAAAAACAGCGGCAAACCGTGGCAAAAATGCGGGTGCGTTTTTGCCACGGGTGCGGTATTCTGCCAGAGGGTGCGGATTTTTGTAAGAAAAGTCCATTTTATAGTGCGCACAGGGCCTAAGGGTATGTTCCCACATTGCAGATTTGGGTACAGAATTTCTGCCAAAAAAACTGCATCTCTTGGCAGGCAAAACACTAGAAAAAAAGCACGTTTTTTGCTGCAGTTCTAGGTTTCTAGAGGTTTTTTTTATGCTTTGCCATAGAAAAAACACTGAAAAAAATGCAGAAACAATTGACATGTCAATTGTTAGGTGCTGTTTTTTTCTGCACCAAAATCTGCAAGGAAAAAAAATCTGTAACGTGTGCACAGTGCTTCAGGATTCTCATAGACTTTGCTGGGATGTGTTTCCCTTGCTGTATTAATTAAAATCTGCAAGAAAAAAATGCATAAAAAAAAGCTAACAAACGCAGCGTGTGCACACAGTCTAACACTTACATAGAGAACATACAGTATATAGTCATATAAAAATATATTACTTATACAGTTTATATACACAGTTGCACAGTTTCGCCTTGATATGTATTTCTTGTGTTAATGTCATAAAGCTGCTTGGATGCATTTCATGTCAATAATGAGCCATTTACTTAAAAAGGACTTGTCAATCACCAAAAATATGTACTTTTTTTTTTTACCTGGTTAAAACGCTGACGATCTCCTGAATTTGGAGTACTTTTTATTTTATTCCTACTTTTCTCCATTTCTAAGATATGGTCGCTTCTTCTCTGTATATTAAACTAGTCTATTTAGCCAAATGGGTTTGGCCCTCAAATCTTTTCTGTGATCATCTTCATTAGGACCACACCCACTTGGCTAAAAACAAACAAAAAAACAAACAGATTTTTCATATAGGGAAGACGGGGCCATAAATCAAGAACAGAGAAGCAAAGGAAGAAAAGAAAAACACCAGTTAAAAATAAATAAATAAAAAAATAAATGACATACGACAAGATACAGGTGCTCTTTCCATGGCCCTTTACTTTATAAGTATCTATCAATGTTATCTATAACAATAAACTCTTTAGAAAGAGTGTTCAATGCAAAGAACTGGCACATGACTTATTCCTTCCAAAGACAATACTAAGGACCAGGGGGCACTCACTGCGAGTGGAAGAAAAGCGATTCCGACAGCTAAATAGGAAAGGGTTCTTTACAGTTAGGCTAAGACCGCACTTTGCGTTGCCCTACTTGCAGTTC
This sequence comes from Anomaloglossus baeobatrachus, assembly GCF_048569485.1. Classification (NCBI taxonomy): domain Eukaryota; kingdom Metazoa; phylum Chordata; class Amphibia; order Anura; family Aromobatidae; genus Anomaloglossus; species Anomaloglossus baeobatrachus. Next base: position 42,731,487 of record NC_134359.1, read on the forward strand.
AGAACGCACGTTTTTGCCTTAATTGATTTAGCCAAAGTTGCCTTTTCCAGAAATTTAGCGCTAAAAACGCATGCGTATTTACCGCGTTTTAGATGCGTTTTTAGCGCTTTTTGCATGCTTTCTCACTTGCGTTTTGACAGATGCGTTTTGAACATCAAGACACTGCTAAATAAAGATTAAACAGTCAAAAAGAATGAAAAAAGAGGAAAAAAAAAAGGAAAACATAATTTTGGAATTAATAAAGAAAATAGTTATATTTCATGAAATTATAGCGGTTTTATAATATTTAATGTTAAAATAGCAATAAAATCATAATTTTCTTTAATTTAATTGTCGGACTATGTGTGTGTGTAAAGGGACATATTATTCCATTATGTTAATGTTAGAAAAGCATGTGTTTATGAAGTCCAAAACGCATGTTTTCTGCACCTAAAAAGCAGGTAAAACGCAGGAAGTTTGAAGTTTCTTGGTTTTTGCCATTTCTCATTGACTTCAATGTTAGCAAAACGCACCCAAAATGGCAAAAACAATTGACATGCTGCTTCTTTGAACGCATGGTTTTTGCCACAAAATATGCAAATTAAACGCAGCGTTTTAAAACGCAAAGTGCGGTCTAGAAATCAACCTTTTCCATAGACTATTATGGAAAAGCAAAACGCATGCCTTTTGGCATGAAAACTCTGCAGCTCAAAACGCTGCAGAAACGCAGGTAAAAACGCAAAGTGCGGTCTTAGCCTATGGGCGGCACGGTGGCTCAGTGGTTAGCACTGCAGTCTTGTGGTGGCTCAGTGGTTAGCACTGCAGTCTTGTGGTGGCTCAGTGGTTAGCACTGCAGACTTGTGGTGGCTCAGTGGTTAGCACTGCAGACTTGTGGTGGCTCAGTGGTTAGCACTGCAGACTTGTGGTGGCTCAGTGGTTAGCACTGCAGACTTGTGGTGGCTCAGTGGTTAGCACTGCAGACTTGTGGTGGCTCAGTGGTTAGCACTGCAGACTTGTGGTGGCTCAGTGGTTAGCACTGCAGTCTTGTGGTGGCTCAGTGGTTAGCACTGCAGACTTGTGGTGGCTCAGTGGTTAGCACTGCAGACTTGTGGTGGCTCAGTGGTTAGCACTACAGCCTTGCAGCGCTGGGGTCCTGGGTTCAAATCCCACCAAGGACACCATCTGCAAGGAGTTTGTATGTTCTCCCCGTTTTTGCGTGGGTTTCCTCCGGGTTCTCCAGTTTCCTCCCACACTCCAAAGACATACAGATAGGGACTCTAGATTGTGAGCCCCAATGGGGACAGTGTTGTAAATGTATTGAATTGCTGTGGAATTAATAGCGCTATATAAATGAATAAAATTATTATTAATTATTATTATTATTGGAGCAGTCAGACTGTGGAATGCCCTACCACAAGATATAACAGCTTTTAAAAAAGGGCTGGATGATTTCCTCAGTACATAACATTGTGGGTTCTAGATAATTTAGTGATGAAATATATAATTGGTGGAGGAAGGTTGAACTAGATGGAACGGGGTTCAACCTATGTAACTATCTAAGAAATCAAAATGTTCTACTGTTGATTTGTTTAATACATTTTGATATATTATTATCACTATCTAAATGTATGTGTTTGGGTGTTCTTTTTTCTCCAGATTATGAAGAGTATTGTTTACATATTTAAAAACAAAACAAACCAGGAATATATACTGTATCAAAAATAAAAATAAATAAGTGAATAGTGGCAAAAAAAATCAATTAAGAATCATAAACGGTAACGGATCGTACAAGCACAAATGGAGGATACAGGGGAGATTCTTTTCGGAACGGTTACTTTGAAAGCTGGATACATTATTTTCTGTCACGAATGGAAATTAACAATTTGCAGCAATGTAACGTTTCTGGTTAGCAGAGTGTGTTTTCTTGCAGCTAATGTGACTCGCATATTAAACTGACACCACAAACAGACGCAGCGTGACTGGTGCTAAAAGTAACATATGTATAGGTAGTGATAAATACAAACACACGGGCATCAGGCACAGATATCCAGTGTATGAGCCCCCGATCCCCCGAATACTGGACGTGCCCTGCACTCGGGCTATATCTCGGGTTTGTATCTGCTTTTATTTTATGGTTATTGTATAACAAGACTCCAATCGAGTGGATTCCTATGACAACCTTCAGTAAGAGTCCCCGTGGTCAGACCCCCACCAATCAGATATATCATCAAAGCTGCCCTTGAAGAAAAAAAAAACATGATGATTTGGTTAAAGCAAGAAAATTGCAAATCCTGGTCAGTAACTTACACAATACCTTCCGTATACAAGACACTGGCGGACATGGACAGAAAAGGGCCCCTGTGTAAGAACAGTATATGGGCCCCTGTGTAAGAACAGTATATGGCCCCTGTGTAAGAACAGTATATGGGCCCCTGTGTAAGAACAGTATATGGCCCCTGTGTAAGAACAGTATATGGGCCCTGTGTAAGAACAGTATATGGCCCCTGTGTAAGAACAGTATATGGGCCCTGTGTAAGAACAGTATATGGCTCCTGTGTAAGAACAGTATATGGCCCCTGTATAAGAACAGTATATGGCCCTGTGTAAGAACAGTATATGGCCCCTGTGTAAGAACAGTATATGGGCCCCTGTGTAAGAACAGTATATGGCCCCTGTGTAAGAACAGTATATGGGCCCTGTGTAAGAACAGTATATGGCCCCTGTGTAAGAACAGTATATGGGCCCCTGTGTAAGAACAGTATATGGCCCCTGTGTAAGAACAGTATATGGGCCCCTGTGTAAGAACAGTATATGGCCCCTGGGTAAGAACAGTATATGGCCCTGTGTAAGAACAGTATATGGCCCTGTGTAAGAACAGTATATGGGCCCTGTGTAAGAACAGTATATGGGCCCCTGTGTAAGAACAGTATATGGCCCCTGTGTAAGAACAGTATATGGCCCTGTGTAAGAACAGTATATGGGCCCTGTGTAAGAACAGTATATGGGCCCCTGTGTAAGAACAGTATATGGCCCCTGTGTAAGAACAGTATATGGCCCCTGTGTAAGAACAGTATATGGCCCTGTGTAAGAACAGTATATGGCCCTGTGTAAGAACAGTATATGGGCCCCTGTGTAAGAACAGTATATGTGCCCTGTGTAAGAACAGTATATGGTCCCTGTGTAAGAACAGTATATGGGCCCTGTGTAAGAACAGTATATGGCCCTGTGTAAGAACAGTATATGGCCCTGTGTAAGAACAGTATATGGGCCCCTGTGTAAGAACAGTATATGTGCCCTGTGTAAGAACAGTATATGGTCCCTGTGTAAGAACAGTATATGGGCCCCTGTGTAAGAAGAGTATATGGGCCCCTGTGTAAGAACAGTATATGGCCCCTGTGTAAGAACAGTATATGGCCCTGTGTAAGAACAGTATATGGGCCCTGTGTAAGAACAGTATATGGGCCCTGTGTAAGAACAGTATATGGCCCCTGTGTAAGAACAGTATATGGCCCCTGTGTAAGAACAGTATATGGGCCCTGTGTAAGAACAGTATATGGGTCCTGTGTAAGAACAGTATATGGCCCCTGTGTAAGAACAGTATATAGGCCCTGTGTAAGAACAGTATATGGCCCCTGTGTAAGAACAGTATATGGGCCCTGTGTAAGAACAGTATATGGGCCCTGTGTAAGAACAGTATATGGGTCCTGTGTAAGAACAGTATATGGCCCCTGTGTAAGAACAGTATATGGGCCCTGTGTAAGAACAGTATATGGCCCCTGTGTAAGAACAGTATATGGGCCCTGTGTAAGAACAGTATATGGGCCCTGTGTAAGAACAGTATATGGGTCCTGTGTAAGAACAGTATATGGCCCCTGTGTAAGAACAGTATATGGGCCCTGTGTAAGAACAGTATATGGCCCCTGTGTAAGAACAGTATATGGCCCCTGTGTAAGAACAGTATATGGGCCCTGTGTAAGAACAGTATATGGCCCCTGTGTAAGAACAGTATATGGGCCCTGTGTAAGAACAGTATATGGCCCCTGTGTAAGAACAGTGTATGGCCCCTGTGTAAGAACAGTATATGGCCCCTGTGTAAGAACAGTATATGGGCCCTGTGTAAGAACAGTATATGGCCCCTGTGTAAGAACAGTATATGGGCCCTGTGTAAGAACAGTATATGGCCCCTGTGTAAGAACAGTATATGTGCCCTGTGTAAGAACAGTATATGGCCCCTGTGTAAGAACAGTATATGGCCCCTGTGTAAGAACAGTATATGGCCCCTGTGTAAGAACAGTATATGGCCCCTGTGTAAGAACAGTATATGGGCCCCTGTGTAAGAACAGTATATGGGCCCCTGTGTAAGAACAGTATATGGGCCCCTGTGTAAGAACAGTATATGGGCCCCTGTGTAAGAACAGTATATGGGCCCCTGTGTAAGAACAGTATATGGGCCCCTGTGTAAGAACAGTATATGGGCCCCTGTGTAAGAACAGTATATGGCCCCTGTGTAAGAACAGTATATGGCCCCTGTGTAAGAACAGTATATGGCCCCTGTGTAAGAACAGTATATGGCCCCTGTGTAAGAACAGTATGTGGCCCCTGTGTAAGAACAGTATATGGCCCCTGTGTAAGAACAGTATATGGCCCCTGTGTAAGAACAGTATATGGCTCCTGTGTAAGAACAGTATATGGCCCCTGTGTAAGAACAGTATATGGCCCCTGTGTAAGAACAGTATATGGGCCCTGTGTAAGAACAGTATATGGCCCCTGTGTAAGAACAGTATATGGGCCCTGTGTAAGAACAGTATATGGCCCCTGTGTAAGAACAGTATATGGCCCTGTGTAAGAACAGTATATGGGCCCTGTGTAAGAACAGTATATGGGCCCCTGTGTAAGAACAGTATATGGCCCCTGTGTAAGAACAGTATATGGCCCCTGTGTAAGAACAGTATATGGCCCTGTGTAAGAACAGTATATGGCCCTGTGTAAGAACAGTATATGGGCCCTGTGTAAGAAGAGTATATGGGCCCCTGTGTAAGAACAGTATATGGCCCCTGTGTAAGAACAGTATATGGCCCTGTGTAAGAACAGTATATGGGCCCTGTGTAAGAACAGTATATGGGCCCTGTGTAAGAACAGTATATGGGCCCTGTGTAAGAACAGTATATGGCCCCTGTGTAAGAACAGTATATGGGCCCTGTGTAAGAACAGTATATGGGTCCTGTGTAAGAACAGTATATGGCCCCTGTGTAAGAACAGTATATGGGCCCTGTGTAAGAACAGTATATGGCCCCTGTGTAAGAAAAGTATATGGGCCCTGTGTAAGAACAGTATATGGGCCCTGTGTAAGAACAGTATATGGGCCCTGTGTAAGAACAGTATATGGGCCCTGTGTAAGAACAGTATATGGGTCCTGTGTAAGAACAGTATATGGCCCCTGTGTAAGAACAGTATATGGGCCCTGTGTAAGAACAGTATATGGCCCCTGTGTAAGAACAGTATATGGGCCCTGTGTAAGAACAGTATATGGGTCCTGTGTAAGAACAGTATATGGCCCCTGTGTAAGAACAGTATATGGGCCCTGTGTAAGAACAGTATATGGCCCCTGTGTAAGAACAGTATATGGGCCCTGTGTAAGAACAGTATATGGGCCCCTGTGTAAGAACAGTATATGGCCCCTGTGTAAGAACAGTATATGGGCCCTGTGTAAGAACAGTATATGGCCCCTGTGTAAGAACAGTATATGGCCCCTGTGTAAGAACAGTATATGGGCCCTGTGTAAGAACAGTATATGGCCCCTGTGTAAGAACAGTATATGGCCCCTGTGTAAGAACAGTATATGGGCCCTGTGTAAGAACAGTATATGGCCCCTGTGTAAGAACAGTATATGGGCCCTGTGTAAGAACAGTATATGGCCCCTGTGTAAGAACAGTATATGGCCCCTGTGTAAGAACAGTATATGGCCCCTGTGTAAGAACAGTATATGGGCCCTGTGTAAGAACAGTATATGGCCCCTGTGTAAGAACAGTATATGACCCCTGTGTAAGAACAGTATATGGCCCCTGTGTAAGAACAGTATATGGCCCCTGTGTAAGAACAGTATATGGCCCCTGTGTAAGAACAGTATATGGGCCCTGTGTAAGAACAGTATATGGCCCCTGTGTAAGAACAGTATATGTGCCCTGTGTAAGAACAGTATATGGCCCCTGTGTAAGAACAGTATATGGACCCTGTGTAAGAAGAGTATATGGCCCCTGTGTAAGAACAGTATATGGGCCCTGTGTAAGAACAGTATATGGCCCTGTGTAAGAACAGTATATGGACCCTGTGTAAGAAGAGTATATGGCCCCTGTGTAAGAACAGTATATGGGCCCCTGTGTAAGAACAGTATATTGCCCCTGTGTAAGAACAGTATATGGCCCCTGTGTAAGAACAGTATATGGCCCCTGTGTAAGAACAGTATATGGCCCCTGTGTAAGAACAGTATATGGCCCCTGTGTAAGAACAGTATATGGCCCCTGTGTAAGAACAGTATATGGCTCCTGTGTAAGAACAGTATATGGCCCCTGTGTAAGAACAGTATATGGCTCCTGTGTAAGAACAGTATATGGCCCCTGTGTAAGAAGAGTATATGGCTCCTGTGTAAGAACAGTATATGGGCCCTGTGTAAGAACAGTATATGGCCCCTGTGTAAGAACAGTATATGGCCCCTGTGTAAGAAGAGTATATGGGCCCTGTGTAAGAACAGTATATGGCCCCTGTGTAAGAACAGTATATGGCCCCTGTGTAAGAACAGTATATGGCCCCTGTGTAAGAACAGTATATGGCTCCTGTGTAAGAACAGTATATGGCCCCTGTGTAAGAACAGTATATGGGCCCCTGTGTAAGAACAGTATATGGCCCCTGTGTAAGAACAGTATATGGCCCCTGTGTAAGAACAGTATATGGCTCCTGTGTAAGAACAGTATATGGCTCCTGTGTAAGAACAGTATATGGCCCCTGTGTAAGAACAGTATATGGCCCCTGTGTAAGAACAGTATATGGGCCCTGTGTAAGAACAGTATATGGGCCCTGTGTAAGAACAGTATATGGCCCCTGTGTAAGAACAGTATATGGGCCCCTGTGTAAGAACAGTATATGGCCCCTGTGTAAGAACAGTATATGGGCCCTGTGTAAGAAGAGTATATGGCCCCTGTGTAAGAACAGTATATGGCCCCTGTGTAAGAAGAGTATATGGGCCCTGTGTAAGAACTGTATATGGCCCCTGTGTAAGAACAGTATATGGGCCCCTGTGTAAGAACAGTATATGGCTCCTGTGTAAGAACAGTATATGGGCCCTGTGTAAGAACAGTATATGGGCCCTGTGTAAGAACAGTATATGGCCCCTGTGTAAGAACAGTATATGGCCCCTGTGTAAGAACAGTATATGGGCCCTGTGTAAGAACAGTATATGGCCCCTGTGTAAGAACAGTATATGGCCCCTGTGTAAGAACAGTATATGGCCCCTGTGTAAGAACAGTATATGGCTCCTGTGTAAGAACAGTATATGGCCCCTGTGTAAGAACAGTATATGGCCCCTGTGTAAGAACAGTATATGGCCCCTGTGTAAGAACAGTATATGGCCCCTGTGTAAGAACAGTATATGGCTCCTGTGTAAGAACAGTATATGGCCCCTGTGTAAGAACAGTATATGGCTCCTGTGTAAGAACAGTATATGGCCCCTGTGTAAGAAGAGTATATGGCTCCTGTGTAAGAACAGTATATGGGCCCTGTGTAAGAACAGTATATGGCCCCTGTGTAAGAACAGTATATGGCTCCTGTGTAAGAACAGTATATGGGCCCTGTGTAAGAACAGTATATGGCCCCTGTGTAAGAACAGTATATGGCCCCTGTGTAAGAAGAGTATATGGGCCCTGTGTAAGAACAGTATATGGCCCCTGTGTAAGAACAGTATATGGGCACCTGTGTAAGAACAGTATATGGGCCCCTGTGTAAGAACAGTATATGGGCCCCTGTGTAAGAACAGTATATGGGCCCCTGTGTAAGAACAGTATATGGCCCCTGTGTAAGAACAGTATATGGCCCCTGTGTAAGAACAGTATATGGCTCCTGTGTAAGAACAGTATATGGCCCCTGTGTAAGAACAGTATATGGGCCACTGTGTAAGAACAGTATATGGCCCCTGTGTAAGAACAGTATATGGCCCCTGTGTAAGAACAGTATATGGCTCCTGTGTAAGAACAGTATATGGCTCCTGTGTAAGAACAGTATATGGCCCCTGGGTAAGAACAGTATATGGCCCCTGTGTAAGAACAGTATATGGGCCCTGTGTAAGAACAGTATATGGGCCCTGTGTAAGAACAGTATATGGCCCCTGTGTAAGAACAGTATATGGGCCCCTGTGTAAGAACAGTATATGGCCCCTGTGTAAGAACAGTATATGGCCCCTGTGTAAGAAGAGTATATGGGCCCTGTGTAAGAACAGTATATGGCCCCTGTGTAAGAAGAGTATATGGCCCCTGTGTAAGAAGAGTATATGGGCCCTGTGTAAGAACAGTATATGGCCCCTGTGTAAGAAGAGTATATGGGCCCTGTGTAAGAACTGTATATGGCTCCTGTGTAAGAACAGTATATGGCCCCTGTGTAAGAACAGTATATGGCCCCTGTGTAAGAACAGTATATGGCCCCTGTGTAAGAAGAGTATATGGGCCCTGTGTAAGAACAGTATATGGCCCCTGTGTAAGAACAGTATATGGCCCCTGTGTAAGAACAGTATATGGCCCCTGTGTAAGAACAGTATATGGCCCCTGTGTAAGAACAGTATATGACCCCTGTGTAAGAACAGTATATGGCCCCTGTGTAAGAACAGTATATGGCCCCTGTGTAAGAACAGTATATGGGCCCTGTGTAAGAACAGTATATGGCCCCTGTGTAAGAACAGTATATGGCCCCTGTGTAAGAACAGTATATGGCCCCTGTGTAAGAACAGTATATGGCCCCTGTGTAAGAACAGTATATGGGCCCTGTGTAAGAACAGTATATGGCCCCTGTGTAAGAACAGTATATGGCCCCTGTGTAAGAACAGTATATGGGCCCCTGTGTAAGAACAGTATATGGGCCCTGTGTAAGAACAGTATATGGCCCCTGTGTAAGAAGAGTATATGGCCCCTGTGTAAGAACAGTATATGGCCCCTGTGTAAGAACAGTATATGGGCCCCTGTGTAAGAACAGTATATGGCCCTGTGTAAGAACAGTATATGGCCCTGTGTAAGAACAGTATATGGCCCTGTGTAAGAACAGTATATGGCCCCTGTGTAAGAAGAGTATATGGGCCCTGTGTAAGAACTGTATATGGCTCCTGTGTAAGAACAGTATATGGCCCCTGTGTAAGAAGAGTATATGGCCCCTGTGTAAGAACAGTATATGGGCCCTGTGTAAGAACAGTATATGGGCCCTGTGTAAGAACAGTATATGGGCCCTGTGTAAGAACAGTATATGGGCCCTGTGTAAGAACAGTATATGGCCCCTGTGTAAGAAGAGTATATGGCCCTGTGTAAGAACAGTATATGGGCCCCTGTGTAAGAAGAGTATATGGCCCCTGTGTAAGAACAGTATATGGCCCCTGTGTAAGAACAGTATATGACCCCTGTGTAAGAACAGTATATGACCCCTGTGTAAGAACAGTATATGGGCCCCTGTGTAAGAACAGTATATGGCCCCTGTGTAAGAACAGTATATGGCCCCTGTGTAAGAACAGTATATGGGCCCTGTGTAAGAACAGTATATGGGCCCTGTGTAAGAACAGTATATGGCCCCTGTGTAAGAACAGTATATGGCCCCTGTGTAAAAACAGTATATGGCCCCTGTGTAAGAACAGTATATGGGCCCTGTCTATGAACAGTATATGGCTCCTGTGTAAGAACAGTATATGGCCCCTGTGTAAGAACAGTATATGACCCCTGTGTAAGAAGAGTATATGGCCCCTGTGTAAGAACAGTATATGGGCCCCTGTGTAAGAACAGTATATGGGCCCCTGTGTAAGAACAGTATATGGCCCCTGTGTAAGAACAGTATATGGCCCTGTGTAAGAACAGTATATGGGCCCTGTGTAAGAACAGTATATGGTCCCTGTGTAAGAACAGTATATGGGCCCCTGTGTAAGAACAGTATATGGCCCCTGTGTAAGAACAGTATATTGGCCCTGTGTAAGAAGAGTATATGGGCCCCTGTGTAAGAACAGTATATGGGCCCTGTGTAAGAACAGTATATGGCCCCTGTGTAAGAACAGTATATGGCCCCTGTGTAAGAACAGTATATGGGCCCTGTGTAAGAAGAGTATATGGGCCCCTGTGTAAGAACAGTATATGGGCCCTGTGTAAGAACAGTAGATGGGCACTGTGTAAGAACAGTATATGGGCCCTGTGTAAGAAGAGTATATGGGCCCCTGTGTAAGAACAGTATATGGCCCTGTGTAAGAACAGTATATGGGCCCCTGTGTAAGAACAGTATATGGCCCCTGTGTAAGAAGAGTAAATGGCCCCTGTGTAAGAACAGTATATGGCCCCTGTGTAAGAACAGTATATGGCCCCTGTGTAAGAACAGTATATGACCCCTGTGTAAGAACAGTATATGGCCCCTGTGTAAGAACAGTATATGGGCCCCTGTGTAAGAACAGTATATAGCCCCTGTGTAAGAACAGTATATGGCCCCTGTGTAAGAACAGTATATGGGCCCTGTGTAAGAACAATATATGGCCCCTGTGTAAGAACAGTATATGGGCCCTGTGTAAGAACAGTATATGGCCCCTGTGTAAGAAGAGTATATGGGCCCTGTGTAAGAACAGTATATGGGCCCTGTGTAAGAACAGTATATGGGCCCTGTGTAAGAACAGTATATGGGCCCTGTGTAAGAAGAGTATATGGGCCCCTGTGTAAGAACAGTATATGGGCCCTGTGTAAGAACAATATATGGCCCCTGTGTAAGAACAGTATATGGCCCCTGTGTAAGAACAGTATATGGCCCCTGTGTAAGAACAGTATATGGGCCCTGTGTAAGAAGAGTATATGGCTCCTGTGTAAGAACAGTATATGGGCCCTGTGTAAGAACAGTATATGGGCCCTGTGTAAGAACAGTATATGGGCCCTGTGTAAGAACAGTATATGGCCCCTGTGTAAGAACAGTATATGGCTCCTGTGTAAGAACAGTATATGGGCCCTGTGTAAGAACAGTATATGGGCCCTGTGTAAGAACAGTATATGGGCCCTGTGTAAGAACAGTATATGGCCCCTGTGTAAGAACAGTATATGGCTCCTGTGTAAGAACAGTATATGGCCCCTGTGTAAGAACAGTATATGGGCCCTGTGTAAGAAGAGTATATGGGTCCTGTGTAAGAACAGTATATGGGCCCTGTGTAAGAACAGTATATGGGCCCCTGTGTAAGAACAGTATATGGCCCCTGTCTAAGAACAGTATATGGCTCCTGTGTAAGAACAGTATATGGCCCCTGTGTAAGAACAGTATATGGCTCCTGTGTAAGAACAGTATATGGCTCCTGTGTAAGAACAGTATATGGCCCCTGTGTAAGAACAGTATATGGCCCCCGTGTAAGAACAGTATATGGGGCCCTGTGTAAGAACAGTATATGGGCCCTGTGTAAGAACAGTATATGGCCCCTGTGTAAGAACAGTATATGGCCCCTGTGTAAGAACAGTATATGGCCCCTGTGTAAGAACAGTATATGGCTCCTGTGTAAGAACAGTATATGGCCCCTGTGTAAGAACAGTATATGGCCCCTGTGTAAGAACAGTATATGGCCCCTGTGTAAGAACAGTATATGGCCCCTGTGTAAGAACAGTATATGGCTCCTGTGTAAGAACAGTATATGGCCCCTGTGTAAGAACAGTATATGGCTCCTGTGTAAGAACAGTATATGGCCCCTGTGTAAGAAGAGTATATGGCTCCTGTGTAAGAACAGTATATGGGCCCTGTGTAAGAACAGTATATGGCCCCTGTGTAAGAACAGTATATGGCTCCTGTGTAAGAACAGTATATGGGCCCTGTGTAAGAACAGTATATGGCCCCTGTGTAAGAACAGTATATGGCCCCTGTGTAAGAAGAGTATATGGGCCCTGTGTAAGAACAGTATATGGCCCCTGTGTAAGAACAGTATATGGGCACCTGTGTAAGAACAGTATATGGGCCCCTGTGTAAGAACAGTATATGGGCCCCTGTGTAAGAACAGTATATGGGCCCCTGTGTAAGAACAGTATATGGCCCCTGTGTAAGAACAGTATATGGCCCCTGTGTAAGAACAGTATATGGCTCCTGTGTAAGAACAGTATATGGCCCCTGTGTAAGAACAGTATATGGGCCACTGTGTAAGAACAGTATATGGCCCCTGTGTAAGAACAGTATATGGCCCCTGTGTAAGAACAGTATATGGCTCCTGTGTAAGAACAGTATATGGCTCCTGTGTAAGAACAGTATATGGCCCCTGGGTAAGAACAGTATATGGCCCCTGTGTAAGAACAGTATATGGGCCCTGTGTAAGAACAGTATATGGGCCCTGTGTAAGAACAGTATATGGCCCCTGTGTAAGAACAGTATATGGGCCCCTGTGTAAGAACAGTATATGGCCCCTGTGTAAGAACAGTATATGGCCCCTGTGTAAGAAGAGTATATGGGCCCTGTGTAAGAACAGTATATGGCCCCTGTGTAAGAAGAGTATATGGCCCCTGTGTAAGAAGAGTATATGGGCCCTGTGTAAGAACAGTATATGGCCCCTGTGTAAGAAGAGTATATGGGCCCTGTGTAAGAACTGTATATGGCTCCTGTGTAAGAACAGTATATGGCCCCTGTGTAAGAACAGTATATGGCCCCTGTGTAAGAACAGTATATGGCCCCTGTGTAAGAAGAGTATATGGGCCCTGTGTAAGAACAGTATATGGCCCCTGTGTAAGAACAGTATATGGCCCCTGTGTAAGAACAGTATATGGCCCCTGTGTAAGAACAGTATATGGCCCCTGTGTAAGAACAGTATATGGACCCCTGTGTAAGAACAGTATATGGCCCCTGTGTAAGAACAGTATATGGCCCCTGTGTAAGAACAGTATATGGGCCCTGTGTAAGAACAGTATATGGCCCCTGTGTAAGAACAGTATATGGCCCCTGTGTAAGAACAGTATATGGCCCCTGTGTAAGAACAGTATATGGCCCCTGTGTAAGAACAGTATATGGGCCCTGTGTAAGAACAGTATATGGCCCCTGTGTAAGAACAGTATATGGCCCCTGTGTAAGAACAGTATATGGGCCCCTGTGTAAGAACAGTATATGGGCCCTGTGTAAGAACAGTATATGGCCCCTGTGTAAGAAGAGTATATGGCCCCTGTGTAAGAACAGTATATGGCCCCTGTGTAAGAACAGTATATGGGCCCCTGTGTAAGAACAGTATATGGCCCTGTGTAAGAACAGTATATGGCCCTGTGTAAGAACAGTATATGGCCCTGTGTAAGAACAGTATATGGCCCCTGTGTAAGAAGAGTATATGGGCCCTGTGTAAGAACTGTATATGGCTCCTGTGTAAGAACAGTATATGGCCCCTGTGTAAGAAGAGTATATGGCCCCTGTGTAAGAACAGTATATGGGCCCTGTGTAAGAACAGTATATGGGCCCTGTGTAAGAACAGTATATGGGCCCTGTGTAAGAACAGTATATGGGCCCTGTGTAAGAACAGTATATGGCCCCTGTGTAAGAAGAGTATATGGCCCTGTGTAAGAACAGTATATGGGCCCCTGTGTAAGAAGAGTATATGGCCCCTGTGTAAGAACAGTATATGGCCCCTGTGTAAGAACAGTATATGACCCCTGTGTAAGAACAGTATATGGGCCCCTGTGTAAGAACAGTATATGGGCCCCTGTGTAAGAACAGTATATGGCCCCTGTGTAAGAACAGTATATGGCCCCTGTGTAAGAACAGTATATGGGCCCTGTGTAAGAACAGTATATGGGCCCTGTGTAAGAACAGTATATGGCCCCTGTGTAAGAACAGTATATGGCCCCTGTGTAAAAACAGTATATGGCCCCTGTGTAAGAACAGTATATGGGCCCTGTCTATGAACAGTATATGGCTCCTGTGTAAGAACAGTATATGGCCCCTGTGTAAGAACAGTATATGACCCCTGTGTAAGAAGAGTATATGGCCCCTGTGTAAGAACAGTATATGGGCCCCTGTGTAAGAACAGTATATGGGCCCCTGTGTAAGAACAGTATATGGCCCCTGTGTAAGAACAGTATATGGCCCTGTGTAAGAACAGTATATGGGCCCTGTGTAAGAACAGTATATGGTCCCTGTGTAAGAACAGTATATGGGCCCCTGTGTAAGAACAGTATATGGCCCCTGTGTAAGAACAGTATATTGGCCCTGTGTAAGAAGAGTATATGGGCCCCTGTGTAAGAACAGTATATGGCCCCTGTGTAAGAAGAGTATATGGCCCCTGTGTAAGAACAGTATATGGCCCCTGTGTAAGAACAGTATATGGGCCCCTGTGTAAGAACAGTATATGGCCCTGTGTAAGAACAGTATATGGCCCTGTGTAAGAACAGTATATGGCCCTGTGTAAGAACAGTATATGGCCCCTGTGTAAGAAGAGTATATGGGCCCTGTGTAAGAACTGTATATGGCTCCTGTGTAAGAACAGTATATGGCCCCTGTGTAAGAAGAGTATATGGCCCCTGTGTAAGAACAGTATATGGGCCCTGTGTAAGAACAGTATATGGGCCCTGTGTAAGAACAGTATATGGGCCCTGTGTAAGAACAGTATATGGGCCCTGTGTAAGAACAGTATATGGCCCCTGTGTAAGAAGAGTATATGGCCCTGTGTAAGAACAGTATATGGGCCCCTGTGTAAGAAGAGTATATGGCCCCTGTGTAAGAACAGTATATGGCCCCTGTGTAAGAACAGTATATGACCCCTGTGTAAGAACAGTATATGGGCCCCTGTGTAAGAACAGTATATGGGCCCCTGTGTAAGAACAGTATATGGCCCCTGTGTAAGAACAGTATATGGCCCCTGTGTAAGAACAGTATATGGGCCCTGTGTAAGAACAGTATATGGGCCCTGTGTAAGAACAGTATATGGGCCCTGTGTAAGAACAGTATATGGCCCCTGTGTAAGAACAGTATATGGCCCCTGTGTAAAAACAGTATATGGCCCCTGTGTAAGAACAGTATATGGGCCCTGTCTATGAACAGTATATGGCTCCTGTGTAAGAACAGTATATGGCCCCTGTGTAAGAACAGTATATGACCCCTGTGTAAGAAGAGTATATGGCCCCTGTGTAAGAACAGTATATGGGCCCCTGTGTAAGAACAGTATATGGGCCCCTGTGTAAGAACAGTATATGGCCCCTGTGTAAGAACAGTATATGGCCCTGTGTAAGAACAGTATATGGGCCCTGTGTAAGAACAGTATATGGTCCCTGTGTAAGAACAGTATATGGGCCCCTGTGTAAGAACAGTATATGGCCCCTGTGTAAGAACAGTATATTGGCCCTGTGTAAGAAGAGTATATGGGCCCCTGTGTAAGAACAGTATATGGGCCCTGTGTAAGAACAGTATATGGCCCCTGTGTAAGAACAGTATATGGCCCCTGTGTAAGAACAGTATATGGGCCCTGTGTAAGAAGAGTATATGGGCCCCTGTGTAAGAACAGTATATGGGCCCTGTGTAAGAACAGTAGATGGGCACTGTGTAAGAACAGTATATGGGCCCTGTGTAAGAAGAGTATATGGGCCCCTGTGTAAGAACAGTATATGGCCCTGTGTAAGAACAGTATATGGGCCCCTGTGTAAGAACAGTATATGGCCCCTGTGTAAGAAGAGTAAATGGCCCCTGTGTAAGAACAGTATATGGCCCCTGTGTAAGAACAGTATATGGCCCCTGTGTAAGAACAGTATATGGCCCCTGTGTAAGAACAGTATATGACCCCTGTGTAAGAACAGTATATGGCCCCTGTGTAAGAACAGTATATGGGCCCCTGTGTAAGAACAGTATATAGCCCCTGTGTAAGAACAGTATATGGCCCCTGTGTAAGAACAGTATATGGCCCCTGTGTAAGAACAGTATATGGGCCCTGTGTAAGAACAGTATATGGCCCCTGTGTAAGAAGAGTATATGGGCCCTGTGTAAGAACAGTATATGGGCCCTGTGTAAGAACAGTATATGGGCCCTGTGTAAGAACAGTATATGGGCCCTGTGTAAGAAGAGTATATGGGCCCCTGTGTAAGAACAGTATATGGGCCCTGTGTAAGAACAATATATGGCCCCTGTGTAAGAACAGTATATGGCCCCTGTGTAAGAACAGTATATGGCCCCTGTGTAAGAACAGTATATGGGCCCTGTGTAAGAAGAGTATATGGCTCCTGTGTAAGAACAGTATATGGGCCCTGTGTAAGAACAGTATATGGGCCCTGTGTAAGAACAGTATATGGGCCCTGTGTAAGAACAGTATATGGCCCCTGTGTAAGAACAGTATATGGCTCCTGTGTAAGAACAGTATATGGGCCCTGTGTAAGAACAGTATATGGGCCCTGTGTAAGAACAGTATATGGGCCCTGTGTAAGAACAGTATATGGCCCCTGCGTAAGAACAGTATATGGCTCCTGTGTAAGAACAGTATATGGCCCCTGTGTAAGAACAGTATATGGGCCCTGTGTAAGAAGAGTATATGGGTCCTGTGTAAGAACAGTATATGGGCCCTGTGTAAGAACAGTATATGGGCCCCTGTGTAAGAACAGTATATGGCCCCTGTCTAAGAACAGTATATGGCTCCTGTGTAAGAACAGTATATGGCCCCTGTGTAAGAACAGTATATGGCTCCTGTGTAAGAACAGTATATGGCTCCTGTGTAAGAACAGTATATGGCCCCTGTGTAAGAACAGTATATGGCCCCCGTGTAAGAACAGTATATGGGGCCCTGTGTAAGAACAGTATATGGCCCCTGTGTAAGAACAGTATATGGCTCCTGTGTAAGAACAGTATATGGCCCCTGTGTAAGAACAGTATATGGCCCCTGTGTAAGAACAGTATATGGGTCCTGTGTAAGAACAGTATATGGGCCCTGTGTAAGAACAGTATATGGGGCCCTGTGTAAGAACAGTATATGGCCCTGTGTAAGAACAGTATATGGCCCCTGTGTAAGAACAGTATATGTGGCCCTGTGTAAGAACAGTATATGGGGCCCTGTGTAAGAACAGTATATGGCCCCTGTGTAAGAACAGTATATGGGCCCTTTACAGCCCAATAGCTCCCCAAAATGCACAATTCCTCCTACTTTGGAGGTAGAAATAGGGCCCCTAACCTCTTGGGCCCCTGCACAGGTTGCACCAATGATATGTCCACCCCGGATACAAGGCATATCCTAGAAGTGATCTTCAACTTTTAAAATTATCTGGTTATGTGCTGTGATATTTATTTCCAGTGGGGTAAATAGAGTCTGGTGGGCCCCGGTGCAAAATTTGGACCTGCCCCCCACCCCTCATGTAGGTCAGCAGTATGGGCCTTGTTGCGTTCTATATCCTATAAAGACATGTGTTGCCCCCCTCCTTTCTATATGTAGTAATGCCCCAGATCCTGTACTAATGTCTCCCATTCTGGGCCTGTTCCTGGTAAATATGTCCCCCTCAATAGTAAATCTGTCTCCCATTCTGGTATAAATGTCCCCATCCTGATAAATATATTCCCCACCTTAGGCCCATCTTGTTATATATGTGCTTATACTGGACCCACTTCTGGAAAATATGTCTTCCATCCTGGGCCCATCCTGGTATATATGTACTTATCTTGAGCCCCCTCCTGGTAAATATGTCCATATCCTGGGCCCCCTCCTGGTAAATATGTCCTCAATCCTGGGCACATCCTGCCTGGTATATATGTCCTTATCTTGGGCCCCCTCCTGGTAAATATGTCCCCCATCCTGGTATATATGTCCTGATCCTGGGCCCCCTCCTAGTAAATATGTCCTCCATCCTGGAATATATGTCCTTATCCTTGTCCCTCTCCTGGTAAATATGTCCCCCATCCTGGTATATATGTCCTTATCCTGGCTCCCCTCCTGGTAAATATGTCCTCCATCCTGGGACCAGCCTGGTATATATATCCTCCATCCTGGGCCCACTCCTGGTAAATATGTCCTCTAGCCTGGTATATATGTCCTTATCTTGGTATCCCTCCTGGTAAATATGTCCTTCATACTGGTATATATGTCCTTATCCTGGGCCCCCTCCTGGTAAATATGTCCTCCATCCTGGGCCCATCCTGGTATATATGTCCTTATCCTGGGCCCACTCCTGGTAAATATGTCCCCCATCCTGATATATATGTCCTTATCCTGGCTCCCCTCCTGGTAAATATGTCCTCCATTCTGGGCCCATCCTGGTATATATGTCTTTATCCTGGGCCCACTCCTGGTAAATACGTCCTCTAGCCTGGTATATATGTCCTTATCTTGGTATCCCTCCTGGTAAATATGTCCTCCATACTGGTATATATGTCCTTATCCTGGTACCCATCCTGGTAAATATGTCCTCCATCCTGGGCCCATCCTGGTATATATGTCCTTATCCTGGGCCCACTCCTGGTAAATATGTCCTCTATTCTGATATATATGTCCTTATCTTGGGATCCCTCCTGGTAAATATGTCCTTATCCTGGGCCCCCTCCTGGTAAATATGTCCTCCATCCTGTGCCCATCCTGGTATGTCATTATCCTGGGCTCTGTCCTGGTAAAAATGTCCTCCATACTAGTATATACTCAAAAAAAACCCATTCCTCTTACCTTTCCCGGCTGCCACTACACGCAACGTCCTTCTCTGTAGCCGGAGCAGTGACCGGCAGCTGACATCTGTGTGCCTGCTATGGCGACACAGGACCTCACTGCCATGCGCCACTAGTTATGGAACCACCAACGTCAGCTGGCGGTCTCTATTTGGCCAGCAGCATGTAATGCAGTGCATCAACCCAACAAATCTCTGTGTCGCAATTTTCGTCAGATGAACAACCAGCTGGAGTAAGTACTGGGATCAGCAAGGCACCTCCAGCCCCGGTTGTGACCCTTGTGACCACGATCATTACGTCCCTGTTTACTTCTATAGGGCTGATGTTCCATCAGTCTCATAGAAGTAAATAGGGCCATGGATTATTATTATTATTATTATTATTTATTATTATTATAGCGCCATCAATTCCATGGCGCTTTACATGTGAAAGGGGTGTACATAATAGGGACAAGTACAATAATCATAAACAATACAAGACACAGACAGGTACAGGAGGAGAGAGGTCCCTGCCCGTGAGGGCTCACAGTCTACAAGGGATAGGTGAGGATACAGTAGGTTAGGGTAGAGTTGATTGTGTGGGGCTGTATCAGACTGAGGGCTGCGGCAGGTTGTAGGCTTGTCGGAACAGGTGGGTCTTCAGGTTCCTTTTGAAGCTTGTCAAGGTAGTCGCAAAAACGTGCAAAATCGCTCATCGGCGACATGGGGGTCCATTCTCAAATATCGTTACTGCAGCAGTAACGAAGTTGTTCCTCGTTCCTGCCGCAGCAGACATCGCTCCGTGTGACACCGCAGGAAAGAGGAAGCTCCCCTTACCTGCCTCCCGGCCACAATACGGAAGGAAGGAGGTGGGCGGGATGTTCGTACCGCTCATCTCCGCCCCTCCGCTTCTATTGGGCGGCGGTTCAGTGACGCTGCTGTGACGTCGCTGTGACGCTGAACGAACCGCCCCCTTAGAAAGGAGGCGGTTCGCCGGTCACAGCGACGTCGCAGGGAAGGTAAGTAGTGTGACGGGTCCGGGCCATGTTGTGCGACACGGGCAGAGATTTGCCCGTGTCGCACAACCGATGGGAGCGGGTACGCACGATGGCGATATCGGGACCGATATCGCAGTGTGTAAAGCGGCCTTTAGGGGGAGGCACGGGAGAAATCTTGGATGCGATGGTGGGAAGAGGAGTTGAGAGGGGAGCAGAGAAGGAGATCTTGTGAAGATCAGAGGTTATGTGCAGGTAAGTACCGGGAGACTAGGTCACAGATGTAAGGAGGAGACAGGTTGGGGATGGCTTTGTATGTCATGGTTAGTGTTTTGAACTGGAGTCGTTGGGCAATGGGAAGCCAGTGAAGAGATTGGCAGAGAGGAGAGGTCGGGGAGTAGCGGGGGGACAGGTGGATTAGCCGGGCAGCATAGTTTAGAATAGATTGTAGGGGTGCGAGACTGCTAGAAGGGAGGCCACAGAGCAGGAGGTTGCAATAATCTAGATGGGAGATAATAAGGGCATGTACTAGGGATTCTGCAGCTTCTTGGGAAAGGAATGTACGGATCCGGGAAATATTTTTGAGTTGGAGGCGATCATCAGCAGACAGATGAGGGAAATAATGCAGATGTATATGTATGTCCTAGGTCGTAAAGGGGTTAACATAAAAAAACGCTGTCAAAATGAAACCTCTAAAAAAATTGCATAATTGTTTTGGGGTTTTTTTTCCACAATTTTGACACTCTTGGATTTTTTTGCACATTTAAAAAAAAAAAAAAAAAACCAACTTATTGACAAAGAAATAAAAAAAAAAAGTTATAGCTCTTAGAAGAAGGTGAAGAAAAAACGCAGCCAAAAAAGTGGAAAATCACCATCTTGCGAAGACGTTAAAAGTATGAAACTATTATAGTTATATAGTTACATAGGTTGAAAAGAGACCTAGGTCGATCTAGTTCCCCCTTCCTCCACCAATTCTACTTTTTGTCCCTAAAGGGGGCTTTACACGCTGCGACATCGCTAATGCGGAGTCGTTGGGGTCACGGAATTGGTGACGCACATCCGGCCGGATTAGCGATGTTGCTGCGTGTGACACCGATGAGCGATTTTGTATCGTTGCAAAAACGTGCAAAATCGCTCATTGGTGACATGGGGGTCCATTCTCGATTATCGTTACTGCAGCAGTAATGATGTAGTTCGTCGCTCCTGCGGCAGCACACATCGCTATGTGTGACGCCGCAGGAACGAGGAACCTCTCCTTACCTGCCTCCCGGCCGCTATGCGGAAGGAAGGAGGTGGGCGGGATGTTCCGGCCACTCATCTCCGCCACTCCACTTCTATTGGGCGGCCGCTCAGTGACGTCGCTGTGACGCCGCACGGACCGCCCCCTTAGAAAGGAGGCGGTTCGCCGGTCACAGCGACGTCGCCAGGCAGGTAAGTATGTGTGACGGGTCTGCGCGATGTTGTGCGGCAAGGGCAGCGATTTGCCCGTGTCGCACAACAGATGGGGGCAGGTACCCACGCTAGCGATATTGGGACCGATATCACAGCGTGTAAAGTAGCCTTTAGTCACTTATAACCAACAATGTTGTGTGTACTGAGGAAATCATCCAGCCCTGATATAAAAGCTGTTATCTACCATTACTACCTCTTGTGGTCGGCATTCCACAGTCTGACTGCTGTAACTGTAAAGAACCCTTTCCTATTTAGCTGCCGGAATGTCTTTTCTTCCACTCGCAGTGAGTGCCCCCTGGTCCTTAGTATTGTCTTTGGAAGGAATGAGTGATTGTGCCAGTTCTTTATATTGACCACACATGTATGTATGATACGCTTTTTAGCTTTGTGCAGGATTTTAGTCATACACCGGCCCCCCCAGGTCCTGCACAAGCCATAACACTGGGTATAAGCTTTGCCTGGAGTGTTCCTTTACGTATTGTTGAGGGCAGAACACACCTCTGTAAAATAACAATTCTGCGAACAATACTTTCATGAAGCTGTAATTGCACCTTCTCGCTGCGCTATAATGTAATTCTACCAGTTTAAATATATATATACAATTACAGCGCGGCGCTACAATAATCACAGACTCCGAAACTGTTACAAAGGCAACGTGAGGCTCACATTCTAGCAGATTTATATCATTTCAGAAAGTTAGAAATTAAAAATTAAGCTTTCTGCAAGCAAAGTATTTTGTATCGATGGCTGTATTCACAATAATAAAAAAAGAAGCGGTGAACAATCTATAGTGAAATGTGATCCTCCCGCCATGTGGGAACTCCCATACGACATCCTACCGGCACCATCTGGCAATGCCAACTCTTCCCATGTCACACCTCTTCTCACATCGCTTTTACTCCAAGGATTCCCCGAAATTTGAAAGTGATATGAGAAAAATATGAGATTTCAGTCTGAATTAATGATATTATGCCATAAAGTAATTAAAAGGGTATGGACACCATTGGAGCCATTTTAGTTCTTATTAAATGCATGTATTTTGATAGAACAATATATATTTTTTCGTACTTGGATATCATAAAATAAGTTCACACTGATTTGGTTTTTAAAGCTGTTTCGCTGCTCATTACTGGCTACAGAATGAGCTAACTGAGATGCCATCAGTGAGCAGTTTGTGTTTCTTATCACCTCTCAGATTTATATTCACAAACCACATCAAAAGAGAGCTGAATGTTAAAGGGAACCTGTCACCCGGTTTTTACCGCCTAAAGTAAGGGCAGAGATCCTGATTCCAATGATGTGTCACACACTGGGCTGCTTAGTGTAGTTTTGATAAAATCACTGTTTAATCAGCAGTAGATTATCATTAGAGGACTACTTGGCGTGCTGCAGGTAGTCCAGCATATTCATGAGCTCTGTATAACAGCTAGATCTGCAGCAGAGAAAACATTGATTTTTTTCAAAATGACAGCACACAGCTCAGTAAGTGACACATCACTGGAATCAGGATCTCTGTCTCTACATTATGCTGCTCTCAGATGGGGGACCAGAAACATGGTGACAGTTTCCCTTTAAGTGATCATAAAACAGATGGGAGAAACTCTGGGAGAGATTTAAGATAGTTACAAACTCCCCATCACAATGAGCTCACTGATGGATTCTCAGTTCACTCTTTCCGCAGCCAATAATACACAATGCAAAACTAGAGGCACATTGTCCAAAATATTTCATGTAAGTCAAATGCAAAATGCTTTTTAGCCCAAAATACATGCATTTAAGTTATAGAAAATTGCCCTAGAGTCTGTCTATAGCCTTTAATTAATAAAAATTGCACTATGTAAATGTTCCCTATAATAATTATGGTATATTGCACCCTTTATTATGCGTTCACCAACTATAAACATGCAGCTCTATACAATGCGTCATAGTGAATAGACATCACAAGATACAGAAGCATCTTGTGTATATATAATAACTGCTCCTTATCATTAGCATGAAGCAAACATTGTGCCGCCACGTGTATGTCACCGGGAGTCTGCAAACAACCCCTCAGATTACATTTTATATATATCACAAATGCTAAAGTTAATTAGAAATCATCCCCTAGCTACAGATAAAGCAGAGCTAAATTTGTCAGATGCAAAAGATTTGGATTTGCAAAAAATTATTTGGATTTCATAACCTTACGTATAATTAGGGAAGGTGATATGTATCAGAGAAGAGATAGACACAGGCCATTGGGCATATAACACTACATTTCACAATACAAGCTGCACAAAATGATTTAATAGATATTAGACCTGATGAGTCTGGTGTATTTATTTTGAAAATCCACATCACAATGACTGTAGAATCCTTACAGAAGTTTGAGCTCAGTCTCTACCGAATCCGACCTTATTGACAGCTCCAGTGTCCCCTTTTCCATCTACATAGCCAGATTGACCGCTCCAGTCCTCACTGCTCCTCTTTCCTGCTGCTGCTGAATCTCACACTGTTCAGTACAAGCTACAGTTGTCATCCAGGCAGAGGCTGAATACACTTGAGCTCTCTCCGGGACTAAAAATTGCTCATCTTAATAGCTTACATAGATTTTCAAAGTAAATACACCAGTCTTCCCAGGTCTAAGGCTATGTTCGCACGTTGCGTTTTTTCCCGCGTTTCTGCAGTGTTTTCAGCAGCAGCGTTTTTGCGCTAAAACGCATGCGTTTTTGTTTACCAGCAAAGTCAATGGGAAAAGCAGAAATCCTGTCTGCACTTTGCTTTTTTTTCTGCAGCGTTTAATTTTCATATTTGTGGTCAAAAACCATGCTGAAAAAGAAGCCTCATGTCAGTTGTTTTTGCCATTTCTGCAGCGTTTCCTTAACATTGGAGTCAATGAGAAATGGCAAAATGCAACCAAAATCACAATTCCTGCGTTTTTCATGCTTTTTACCTGCTTTTCCACTGCGTTTTTGGCTCCAAAAACGCATGCTTTTCTGGCCAAAAATTAATGGGTTCTAATGTTCCTTTACACACACACAATAACCGAAAATTTAAATGTTAAAAAATAATAAACTTTACCTATTTTTCTGTTAAAATGTGCATAACCACTATTATTTCATTAAAATTGATAATTTTCCATATAGTTTTATTAAAAGTTAATTTTATTCTTTTTTTCTCTTTTTTCATTCTTTTTGACTATTTCAACTTTATTTCTCAGTGTTTTGATCTACAAAACACATCTGCAGAAACGCAGGTGAAAACGCAGGTAAAAAGCGCTGAAAACGCACTAAAACGCGGTAAATACGCATGCGTTTTTAGCGCTAAAAAATGGTAAAAAGCCATTTGGTCAAAAACCAAGGGAAGGAAAACGTGCAGGATAAACTGCAGGTACTCCAACGCAACGCGCGCACATAGCCTAATAGATTAATTCTATGCAGTTTCTATCATTAAATTTGCTGACAGATCAGTTAGACCAGGGGCTGTCAGAACCTCTGAGGCTAAATTCACACATCAGTTTTTTTCCATCAGGCACAATCCGGAAAAAAACGGGTAAAATGGATCCGGCGCCAAATCCGTTTTATCCCCATTGATTTGTATTAGCGCCTGATTGTGCCTGATGGCCTTGCGTTGCATCCAGCTTTTGCTGGATTCGTCTTAATTGCCTAAAGCGGCGGCCGGAGGGAACGTATATTGTAACGGTTTTTTGTCCGGCAAAAAAAACGCGATACGGCGTGTTTTGCAATGGAAGCCTATGGACGCCGGATCTGGCGTAATGCGGTAAAAAACGGATGCGGCCGTCAGATCCGTTTTTGTAAACTGAGCATGCTCCAATGTATTGGAAAAAACGGATCCAGCAAAAAAAAAACCGACGAAAGGGATGCAAAAACGGATGCGCCGGTCTCGTTTGACGGATCAGGTAAATTGGAACCGTCAAAAAAAAAGGATCAGGCACATCAGTTTTTGCATATTCTGCGCCGGATCTGTTGCATCAGGCACACGCTGGATTGTGCCTGATGCCAAAAACTGATGTGTGAAATTAGCCCAAGGCTAGGACCGCACTTTGCGTTCTCCTACTTGCAGTTCTAAACGCACGTTTTAGGTTTAATTGATTTGACCAAAGTTGCCTTTTTCAGAACTTTAGCGCTGAAAACGCATGCGTATTTACCGCATTTAAGATGCGTTTTCAGCGCTTTTTACCTGCTTTTCCACCTGCGTTTTGACAAATGCGTTTTGACATTGCTAAATAAAGATTAAATAGTCAAACATCATGGAAAAAAAGGAAAACATATAATTTTGGAATTAATAAAGAAATTATTTATATTTTATGAAATTATAGCGGTTTCATAATATTTAATATTAAAATAGCAATAAAATCAAAATTTTCTTTAATTTCATTGTCGGATTATGTGTGTGTGTGTAAAGGGACATATTATTCCATTATTTTAATGTCAGAAAAGCATGCGTTTTTGAAGTAAAAAACGCAGTGTTTCTGCAGCTAAAAAGCAGGTAAAACGCAGGAAATTTGAAAAACGCACCCAAAATGGCAAAAACAATTGACATGCTGCTTCTTTGAACACCTGTTTTTTTTTTCACAAAATATGCAAATTAAACGCAGCGTTTAGAAACGCAAAGTGGGGTCTAGAAATCCCCATTTTCCATAGACTTTGCTGTAAAATCAAAAGGTGCATCTCAAAACGGACCTAAAAACCATTTGAAACGCAGGTGGAAACGCAAAGTGCGGTCTTAGGCTATGTGTCCACAGGAGAATGTAGCTGCGGATTTTTCTGCATCAAAATCCGCGGCTTTCCCGCAAAATCCGCACCTTTTCAAAGGTGCGGATTTGCCGCGGATTTACTGCGGAATTGCCGCGGATTTGATGCGGATTTTTTTTTCCCCCAATTTTAAAGCCAAAATCCGGATTCAAATCCGCAACAATAAGGCTATGTACCCACGCTGCGGAAAATGCGCAGATTTTGCCGCGGATTTCTCGCGGAAAAGCCGCGGATTTTCCGAAAATCTGCAGCTGCGGCACTTCCCAGCCATTTCTATGGCTTTTTGGAAATGCTGTGCCCATGCTACGGATTTTTCCGCGGCGGATTTGGTGCGGATTTTGATCCGGAAAAATCTGCAACATGTCAATTAGGCTATGTGTCCACGGTAGAATGTACCTGCGGATTTTTCTGCATGAAAATCCGCGACTCTCGCGGCAAATCCGCACCTTATTTTTGCTGCGGATTTACCGCGGATTTACTGCGGATTACCGCGGATTTTGATGCGGATTTTTTTTTTCCCCATTCTATACCCAAAATACGCACCAAAATCCGCAACAATAATTGACATGCTGCAGATTTTTCCGGATAAAAATCCGCGGCAAATCCGCTGCGGAAAAATCCGCAGCATGGACACAGCATTTCCAAAATGCCATTGAAATGGCTTGGAAGTGCCGCTGCTGCAGATTTTCGGAAAATCCGCGGTAAATCCGCGGCAAATCCGCGGCAAAATCCGCGGTAAATCCGCAGCGTGGGCACATAGCCTTATTGTTGCGGATTTTGATCCGGATTTTGGCTTCAGAATTGGGAAAAAAAAAAAAATCCGCACCAAAATCCGCGGCAATTCCGCGGTAAATTCGCGGCAAATCCACACCTTTGAAAAGGTGCAGATTTGCCGGGAAAGTCGCGGATTTTCATGCAGAAAAATCCGCAGCAACATTCTACCGTGGGCACATAGCCTAATTGACATGTTGCAGATTTTTCCGGATCAAAATCAGAACGAAATCCGCAGCGGAAAATCCGCAGCGTGGGCACAGCATTTCCAAAATGCCATAGAAATGGCTGGGAAGTGCCTGAGCTGCAGATTTTCGGGAAATCCGCGGCTTTTCCGCGAGAAATCCACGGCAAAATCCGCTCATTTTCCGCAGCGTGGAAGCATAGCCTTAGCCTAACAAACAAGACCGACCATGAACCAACAAAAGGAAGTTTTCAATTTGCTCCCTAGCCTGTCTTCTGTATGCATGCCCCTGCACATAGAGCATACGGTAAACCTAAAGCATTATCCTAATTATCAGAAGTCTAAAAAAATTGCTTAATGAGTAATAAATATTTGTTAGGCTAAGGCTGTGTCCGCACTTTGCGTTTTCAGCTGCTTTTTAGCTCCGTTTTGAACTGCAGCGTTTTCATGCCAAAATGCATGCGTTTTGATTTTCCAGCACAGTCTATGGAAAATGATGATTTCCTGCCGGCACTTTGCATTTTCAAACGCTGACGTTTAATTTGCATAATTTGTGGCAAAAAACATGCGTTCAAAGAAGCAGCATGTCAATTGTTTTTGCCATTTCTGCAGCATTTTGCTAACATTGAAGTCTATGAGAAGTTTAAAAAAGCAACAAACATCAAAATTCCAGCGTTTTACCTGCTTTTTAGGTGCAGAAACAATGCGTTTTTTACTTCAAAAACGCATACTTTTCTGACATTAAAATAATGAAATGATATGTCCCTTTACACACACACATAGTCCGACAATTAAATTAATGAAAAATATTAATTTATTACTATTTTATATATATAAATTGTATAAAACCGCTATAATTATATGAAATAAAACTATTTTCGTTATGATTTAAAAAATTGTGTTCCTTTTTTTCCCTTTTTTCATTATGTTTGACTGTTTAAACTTTATTTAGCAGTGTCTTTATGTTCAAAGCGCATCTGTCTAAACGCAATGAAAAAGCATGTAAAAAGCGCAAAAAAATGCGGCTAAAACGCGGTAAATACGCACGCATATTTAACGCGATTCTGTACTCAAAAACAACTTTGGCAAAAGCAATTTCTGCCAGTGGATGCGTTTAGAACTGCAACTAGGACGACGCAAAGTGTGGACATAGCCTAAAGGGGGCTTTACACGCTGCGACATCGCTAATGCGGAGTCGTTGGGGTCACGGAATTTGAGACGCACATCCGGCCGCCTTAGCGATGTTGCTGCGTGTGACACCGATGAGCGATTTTGCATCGTTGCAAAAACGTGCAAAATCGCTCATCGGTGACATGGGGGTCCATTCTCGATTATCGTTACTGCAGCAGTAACGAGGTTGTTCCTCGTTCCTGCGGCAGCACACATCGCTGCGTGTGACACTGTAGGAACGAGGAAGCTCTCCTTACCTGCCTCCCGGCCGCTATGCAGAAGGAAGGAGGTGGGCGGGATGTTACGTCCCGCTCAGCTCCGCCCCTCCGCTGCTATTGGGCGGCCACTCAGTGACGTCGCTGTGACGCCGCACGGACCGCCCCCTTAGAAAGGAGGCGGTTCGCCGGTCACAGCGACGTCGCCGGGCAGGTAAGTATGTGTGACAGGTCTGGGCGATGTTGTGCGGCACGGGCAGCGATTTGCCCGTGTCGCGCAACAGATGGGGGCGGGTACCCACACTAGCGATATCGGTACCGATATTGCAGTGTGTAAAGTAGCCTTAACACTTGTAAATCATCCGGTCATGATTCATTTCTATCAATCTCTATATTTAGACTCCACATAGAGTCACATTGGAGGCCATCATTTCATAGGTCTTCCCCGCCAGAGTACTTACTATATAAGTCATCATCTTGGCTTCTCTTCTCCGTGGTCCATAGGATCACAGTTCGATTGATCTTGTGTCCATCTTTCCGACATTACGTTACAAAGTGGATATGTCAAGGGATAAATTACATCTCCTAACTCTGCTGTTGCTTATGGAGTTTGTCCCAGTTACCACACGTCAAAAAAGACATAAGGGGGGCAATTACTTAAATGAAAAGAGCACTAGAGAAAAATGCGCAAAATATATTGAGCAGTAAAGGAGTCTATCATCACCAAATGACTGTTCAAACCAAGCACAGGCGCTCAGTGCTTCCTAGGCATGCCTAAAATGTAAGTCTAGTTGGCATGTGACGGTTTGTATGCAAATTGCATATTTGCAGTCACGCTTCCGCCGCAGGCACTGTGCACAGTGTGCACGCTGTGGGGATTCACAAGTCTGCAGTGCAAGCCTGTACAAACTTTCTACTGAGTTTATGTGTCCAATAGTCGTCCGTTACAACGGACCTGTTGGCAAAAAAGTTGTGCAAAAACAATTTTTTTTGTCTGTTTTGAAAATATTGATTTTTGTAGGACCTTTTTTTTTTAACATTGAAGTCTATAGAAAATAGATCCGTTACCGAATTACTATTTAACCATCCGTTTTTCTTTTATTTGTAAAGGATCCATTTTTTTTCTTAGGCTATGTTCACATTTCCGTTTTTTTGCATCAGTCACCTGCGTTGCTTGACGCTTGTGACTGACGCGTTGTACAATGGGTGACAAGAAATGGAATTGATTGTCATGAGAAAGCGGATTCCTTTGGTGAAATTATTTCAGTAAAGAGAGAGAGAGAGAAGAGAGATCAGGAGATCAGCTGATCGCTCTGAACAGCCGACCGCCGGGAGATCAGCTGATCGCTCTGAAAAGCCGGCCGCCGGGAGATCAGCTGATCGCTCTGAAAAGCCGGCCGCCGGGAGATCAGCTGATCGCTCTGAAAAGCCGGCCACCGGGAGATCAGCTGATCGCTCTGAAAAGCCAGCCGCCGGGAGATCAGCTGATCGCTCTGAAAAGCCGGCCACCGGGAGATCAGCTGATCGCTCTGAAAAGCCGGCCGCCGGGAGATCAGCTGATCGCTCTGAAAAGCCGGCCGCCGGGAGATCAGCTGATCGCTCTGAAAAGCCGGCCGCCGGGAGATCAGCTGATCGCTCTGAAAAGCCGGCCTCCGGGAGATCAGCTGATCGCTCTGAAAAGCCGGCCTCCGGGAGATCAGCTGATCGCTCTGAAAAGCTGGCCGCCGGGAGATCAGCTGATCGCTCTGAAAAGCCGGCCGCCAGGAGATCAGCTGATCACTTTCAAAAGCCGGCCGCCGGGCGATCATTTCAGTCTTGCACTGGAATAACGGAATCCTGCACCATAGACTTACATTATACCTCCTGACGGATTCCAACGGAATCCTGCGGGGTGCGTTTTTTTTTTTTGCCGCAACAAAAAATGTTGCATGTTGTGTCCTTCCCGCCTGACAGTCAGTCAGTAAATGACTAATGTGTGGCGGATGCAATGCAGGGTCATCAGTCACAATCCGCCGCTCATACAAGTCTATGGAAAACAACATGATCCGCCAAAATGGATTGTTTATCAAAGCGGTGGATTGTGACTGATCCTAAACAATGGAAATGTGAACATAGCCTTACTGGATCCGTTTCAAACGGAAGATAAATAGCAATCTGTTAACGGATCTGTTTTCCATAAACTCCCATGTTAAAAAAAAATGGATCCTCAAAAAAAATCAATATTTTCAAAACAGACAAAAAAGTTGTGTTTGCATAACTTTTTTGCTAATGGATCCGTTCTAATGGATGACTAGTGGACATGTGGACAGTCTACACATCAGTGGCTATGGTCCGTGCGGGGTCCATTTTCACATGTACAGGAGATACGTTCACACACGTACTAATTAAAGTCAATAGAGATCTTATCTTAACATCTCAGTGTTTTCACACGGACCATGTGAAACACCTGCATGTGCTGGTGATTGTCATTCAAGTCATTTTTTTTTTTCTGGCAGCACGGGTCAAATACGGACAGCGCCCGGATGACACACACGTATGGCCATGTGGATGTCCAAAACGGAACATGCAACATTTGCGATTTTTACACGGATGTGTGAAGGGGGCCTAAGATTGTTTCCTTGCACATTACTGACTGCAGAAGGAGTTAACTGAGAACCCGAAATTGAGCTCCTTCTACTGGGAACTTTGTAACTCTTTTCTCTGTCCATTGAGGAGGCCTGAGCTTTCATGTGATCATAAGTCAGCACAGAGGAGCTTCGTAAAAGAAAGATAATACATACTCCCTATCAGAATTAGAATTAAAGAGGACCAACCACCAGGATTTTCCTATATAACCTAAAGCCAGTGCTATACTGGTGCTATCATGCTGATTCTATACATACCTGTAGTTGTGAGATCGGATGTATAGTTTCTGAAATACAGGCAAGTAAAGTTATTGAAATACTTGATTGATAGCAGCTACAGAATATCTAATAGGTGGGTGGGGTTTTGATAGTTATTCCCACCCCTATCTGCCTGTCCTTCCTTCCCCCTGTCTCTGTTATTACAGGGCGAAGAAGGAAGGAGGAAGGACAGGCAGGCAGGGACAGGAATAACTAGAAAAACCCGACCCACCTATTAGATATTCTGTAGCTGCTATCAATCACTTGCATTTCACAAACTTTACTTGCCTATATTTCAGAAAGTATACATCCGACCTCACAACTAAAGGTATGTATAGAATCTGCATGATAGCACCAGTATAGCACTGGCTTTAATTTATAAAGGAAAATCCTGGTGTTTGGTCCTCTTTAACTAATAATAATAATATTTAACCTTTTATATAGCGCTTTTAATTCCACAGCGCTTTACATACATGGACAACACTGTCCCCATTGGGACTAAAGACCGCTGTACACGCAGTGACATCGCTAACGAGATATCGCTGGGGTCACGGAATTCATGACGCACATCCGGCCTCGTTAGCGACGTCATTGCGTGTGACACTTACCAGCGACCGCTAACGATCCGAAAAGTGCCCAAAATCGTTGATCGTTGACACGTCGTTCATTTCCCAAATATCGTTGCTCATTGTGGACGCAGGTTGTTGGTCGTTCCTGCGGCAGCACACATCGCTACGTGTGACACCCCGGGAACGACGAACAACACCGTACCTGCGTCCTCTGACAATGAGATGGGAGTGACGTTCATGCGGCTGCTCTCCGCCCCTCCGCTTCTATTGGATGATTGACGTCGCTGTGACAGCGAACTAACCGCCCCCTTAAAAAAGGGTTTGTTCGGCGGCCACAGCGACGTCGTTAGGAAGGTAAGTTGGTGTGACGCCTACCGGCGATATTGTTCGTGGGCAGTGATTTGCCAGTGACGCACGAACGACGGGGGTGAGTGCGATCGCTGCGTGTAAAGCAGCCTTTACAATCTAAAATGCCTATCAATATGTTTTTGGAGTGTGGGAGGAAGCTGGAGAACCCGGAGGAAACCCACGCAACACGGGGAGAACATACAAACTCCTTGCAGATGGTGTCCATGGTGGGATTTGAACCCAGGACCCTAGCCCTGCAAGGCTGCAGTGCTAACCACTGAGCCACCACAAGACTACAGAGCTAACCACTGAGCCACCACAAGACTGCAGAGCTAACCACTGAGCCACCACAAGACTGCAGAGCTAACCACTGAGCCACCACAAGACTGCAGAGCTAACCACTGAGCCACCACAAGACTGCAGTGCTAACCACTGAGCCACCACAAGACTACAGTGCTAACCACTGAGCCACCGTGCTGAAGGATTCTCAGTTAACTCGTTCAGCAGCCTGAAATAGAGAGCACAACACAGGAGGATGTAGAAGGCAAACGGTACAATTTTTAATGAAATCCAACAGCAAAGAAATATTTTTTATCCAACAATACAGTAGAACCTTGGATTAGGAGCATAATTGGTTCCAGGAATGAGCTCTTAAACCAAGTTACTTTTATATCAAAGCAAATTTTCCCATAGGAAATAATTGAAACACAGACAATTCGTTCCACAACCCAAAATTATTTAGTGTATTTATACAAATGTATTACAGTAATATAATATAATGTTCTGTATTCATATAGAATTATTACAGTCACTAATACAACATACTGTGCAGTAAAAACATATAAAACAAATTAAACTACACTTTAGCTTGGAATAGAATTGTTGGTGTGCGAGAGGTGCAGTATAAGCAATGTGCTGCACTGGTTAGCAGAACGAAAGTACAATACTATATCCACAAATGCAAACTGATAGACATGCTATATAGTATATACTGTACTGTACAATGGTATACTGTATACAGCACATAAATACAGAAAGTTACTTCCAGAGCGGGTCAGAGCATATTGAAAGGACAGAACTGGAAGCGGTGCACGGTGAGGATTTGCTCTTATTGCAAAGCATCGCTCTTAAACCAAGTTACACATTTGTAAAAAGCTTTGCTTGTCTTGCAAAACGCTCTCAAACCAAGTTACTCTTAAGCTAGTTTCACACTTGCGTTAAACGGTATCCGTTGCATTGCGTTGTGTGACGGATGCAACGGATGCTGCAAAACAACGAAATCCGTTTTCATTTTTTTTTTTTTTTTTACAGTTTAGGCGGTAGACTATTGTGAACGATCAGCTGATCACTCCCAGTAGCCGGGTGATCAGCTGATCGCTCCCTGCAGCCGGCCGCCGGGTGATCAGCTGATCGCTCCCTGCAGCCGGCCGCCGGGTGATCAGCTGATCGTTCCCTGCAGCCGGCCACCGGGTGATCAGCTGATCGCTCCCTGCAGCCGGCCGCCGGGTGATCAGCTGATCGCTCCCTGCAGCCGGCCGCCGGGTGATCAGCTGATCGCTCCCTGCAGCCGGCCGCCGGGTGATCAGCTGAGCGCTGTCACTTGCCGACGCCCGGGCATGCCGGCGGGCGCTTAGCTGAGCGCTGTCACTTGCCCGGGCATGCCGGCGGGCGGTCGCTCAGCTGAGCGCTGTCACTTGCCCGGGCATGCCGGCGGGCGGTCACTCAGCTGAGCACTGTCACTTGCCGACGGCCGGGCGCTCAGCTGAACGTTTGGCCACCGCAAGCCAAAATAAAGTTTGTGATTTAAAAAAAAAAAGAGCATGCGCAGTGAAATCCAGAGGATTCCGCTGCTCAAAACAACGTTACATGCTGCGTTCCTCCCGCAGGTCCTTTTGGTACAATCCGTCACCCATACAAGTCTATGGGAAACAGCGGAATCCGTTAACGGATTCCGCTCTTTTCCAAAAGGGCGGATTGTAACGGAAGGAAAACAACGCAAGTGTGAGAGTACCCTTGATCCAAGGTTCCACTGTACTTGCATTAAAGTAAAAACAAAATGCCTACAGTCCATATTCTTTACATGTATTCATTCTGTTGAAGGACATATTGAACCTTGACTATCCTAGGTATTGTGGGTAGTAGTCCAGGCATTCTTTTCATTAGGCAGAGAGAATATAGATTTTTTTTTTACATTTCTCAGTCACAGGATTGTTGAGTCTCCTGTGCAAATATCCCTGCAGGAATCCTGGAGACATCCTGAAGAGCCCTTGTTACTTTCTGTATAGACAGCACATATAGCCGCTCTAGATGCTGCATTCCTTAGCATATTCTTTTGTTCTTCTTTGCAAACTGATTTTAACCCCGTGGCTGCCTGCAAGGTCCTGAGAGTAATTTGCGAGCAATGTGTTATTTGTCTCTCCCTGATTAACTGGGCCCCAGTTGTAAGCCTGGTATACATTTGTCAGCCTTTGTGAAAGCAAACCAGAGCGGAATACATGTGTCTTCAATATGCCGGTGACAGAGCAATATTTTCACTTATGGACCTCTCACCGTGTGGAAATGAAGTGGCGAGGCCACTGTTGTGACGGGCGACGCTGCTACAAGTTCTGACTTATTCCTCTCCATAAACAAGCGCATTTGAATCGACTTAAATTAGGGGATGAAAAAAAAGCGAAAAAAATGTAAATGAATGAAAAAAAAAATCATACTCTGAGTTATAGCTGGAATGTTTCATGTTTGTAAAAGTCGTCGTCTGACATCAAAATGATGTTTGCGCGTTTTTTCATATGCGTTTTTTCCTGATTCTTTTTGTGCTTTTTATTAACATTCGCCGTCTTGTCTCTTACTGATGTTGCTTTTATTGATTAAAATAATCAAGGAAAAACGCATGAAAAAAAACCCACAAAAAAATGACACATGGACACATAGCCTTATTATATCCACTATTACTACCTCTTGTGGTCGGCATTCCACAGTCTGACTGCTCTAACTGTAAAGAACCCTTTCCTATTTAGCTGCCGGAATCGCTTTTCTTCCACTCGCAGTGAGTGCCCCCTGGTCCTTAGTATTGTCTTTGGAAGGAATAAATCACGTGTCAGTCCTTTATATTGACCACACATGTATTTATACATTTTGGGTTTTTAAGCTAACCAAGCCCAACTTTTCCAACCTCTCATCATATTGGAGGCCTTCCATCACTTGTTAGAATCTAGTTGCCTGCCTTCAAACCAACTCTACCTTTCCAATATTGTCTTGTGGAACCCAAAACTGGATCTCACATTCTAGATGTGATACATTGGAATCAAGGGAATTAATCTCTTTTTATACACCGCGGCACGGGTGGGCGGCACGGTGGCTCAGTGGTTAGCACTGCAGACTTGCAGCGCTGGGGTCCTGGGTTCAAATCCCACCAAGGACACCATCTGCAAGGAGTTTGTATGTTCTCCCCGTGTTTGCGTGGGTTTCCTCCGGGTACTCCGGTTTCCTCCCACACTCCAAAGACATACAGATAGGGACTCTAGATTGTGAGCCCCAATGGGGACAGTGTTGCAAATGTATGTAAAGCGCTGTGGAATTAATAGCGCTATATAAATGAATAAAATTATAATTATTATAATTATATACACCCTAAAATCTTGTTTGCTTTTGCAGCTGCTGCCTGACATTGAGTGCTGCTGCTTGGCTTACTTGTAACCAGAAAACCCAAGTCCATCTCCTGGTTCTGTAGTTCCCAGTCTTTTTACATTTAATGTATATACAGAAATAGGATTACTCTGTCTGCTGTGAATTACTGTACATTTATCAACATAAACTGCATCTGCCATGCTTTTACACATGCAACCATCTTATCCAAATCGTCCAGTTACATTATACAGGCTAGCTTTATTTTTATACAACACAGATCCTAGTGGTCCCCACTCCTTCCAGTACTGATCTTTGTGGTCCCCACTGCTTCCAGTATCCATCCTTGTGGTCCCCACTGCTTCCAGTATGGATCCTTGTGGTTCCCACTGCTTCCAGTACTGATCTTTGTGGTCCCCACTGCTTCCAGTATGGATCCTTGTGGTTCCCACTGCTTCCAGTACTGATCTTTGTGGTCCCCACTGCTTCCAGTATGGATCCTTGTGGTTCCCACTGCTTCCAGTACTGATCCTTGTGGTCCCCCTGCTTCCAGTACTGATCTTTGTGGTCCCCACTGCTTCCAATATGGATCCTTTTTGTCCTTACTGCTCCCAGTACTGATCCTTGTGGTCCCGCCTGCTCCCAGTACTGATCCTTGTGGTCCACCCTTCTTCCATTACTGATCCTTGTGGTCCCCCCCTGCTTCCAGTACTGATCTTTATGGTCCACCCTGCTTCCAGTAGTTATCCTTGTGGTCCCCACTGCTTCCAGTACTGATCCTTATGGTCCCCCCGCTTCCAGTACTGATCCTTGTGGTCCCTACTCCTTCCACTACTGATCCTTGTGGTCTCCCCTACTTCCAGTATTGATCCTTGTGGTCCCCACTCCTTCCAGTACTGATCCTTGTGGTCCCCACTCCTTCCAGTACTGATCCTTGTGGTCTCCTCTACTTCCAGTATTGATCCTTGTGGTCCCCACTCCTTCTAGTACTGATCCTTGTGGTCCCCACTGCTGATTTCAAACCATTTAGAGAATGTACCATTTATGACTTTGTTTCTTGTCCCTTACCCAGCTCTTTACCCCTGTGCATATCGTGTCCCCTAGTCCTAGCTTCTAAAACTTCAGTACAAGTGTGGTACAGGACCAAATGCAATTGTAAAGTCCAGATATATCACATCTGCCACATGGCCAACATTGAATGACAGGTTTTTTTTTGCCCACCTAAATATTATAGGTGCTTTATCAGAAAATAAATACATTTTGAAAAACCTTTAGTTTGAATAACATGGCTGATTTCTTACAAAAACAGCGCTCCATGTTCCATGGGTTGTATTGAGCATTACAGCTCAATTCCATTGAACTGGTCACAGTTTCATTAAACTTTGCATAAATCAATATTACAAGTTAATATAAAGAAACTTTGTAATATATCTTATCAGAAAAATATGTTTCTTTCTCCACTTATGAGCCACTTCCTGTCTCTCCTTCATCATCAATTACTTTGGTTAACAAAAACAAAAAAAGGAAAAAAGGATAGACTGACAGCTCACTGAAGGATCAGATTACAGCTGCCTGATGATGCTAATGGAGAGGGTAAGTAGAGAAAGAAAGGAGAGCAGTGAGAGAGGAGACAGAGGGAGACGTAAACAGTCACATAGTGATGCTGCTTTCCAGTAAGTGTTTTATCCTGTATGGGATTCACAGTTATACTGCTCAGTAGCCATGTTAATATCCTCCATGTTGTTGCTGCTTCTGTCTGGTACTACATAAAACAGGAGTGTAGTACTAATCTCTACTCACTAGCTCAGAGACAATAGAAAATTAAGAATGTAGATTTTACATAGTGGAAAATAACTCAAAGATGCAGGACACAAGCTATACAGTAGTAAGAAATAGTGTCATTCCTCATGTGAAAAAGCAGCTTAGTTTTCTGTGTGCTACATAGAGACAGGAGTGTAGTACTAATCTCTACTCACTAGCTCAGAGACAACAGAAAAATAAAAATGTAAATCGTACATAGGGGAAAATTGCTCAAAGATGCAGGACACAAGCTATATAATGGTAAGAAATAGTGTATTTCTTCATGTAAAAAAGCAGCCTTGTTATCTGTGTGCTACATAGAGACAGGAGAATATTTGTAATCTCTACTCACTAGCTCAGAGACAACAGAAAATTAAAAGTGTAGATTGTACATAGGGGAAAATAACTCAAAGATGCAGGACACAAACTATACAGTAGTAAGAAATAGTGTCATTCCTCATGTAAAAAAGCAGCTTAGTTTTCTATTTGCTACATAGAAACTGGAGAGTAGTAGTAATCTCCACTCGCTAGCTCAGAGACAACCAAAATTTAAAACTGTACACAGTACATAAGGGAAAATTGCTCAAAGATGCAGTACACAAGCTATATAATGGTAAGTAATAGTGTCATTCCTCATATAAAAAAGCTGCCTTGTTATGTTTGTGCTACATAGAGACAGGAGAATAGTTGTAATTTCCACTCACTAGCTCAGAGACAATGGAAAATTAAAAATGTAGATCATACATAGGGGAAAATCGCTAAAAGATGCAGGACACAAGCTATATAATGGTAAGAAATAGTGTATTTCCTCATTTAAAAAAGCAGCCTTGGTTTTTTTTTTACTTATGTATAACCCCTTTAAGCTCATGGGGGAGAATACTTACGGAATAATTTGGAAAAACATGGATGCACAGTATGAGCCCTGGTTATGGGTCGAATTACAGACCCATGCAACACCTTTTTATATAGTTCGGATTTCCAGTTATGATTTATATCAGATAATATCAGACCGATCAATGTATAAACCATTTTATTGTTTTTAGAAAGTATTTCCAGATGAACACTGTCCCTTTGTTCTAACTCACAGAGAACTCCCATTTATTAATAAAATGATTCTGTAGTTTAGTCTAAATTGTTAAACCTGATTCCAACTTTTCTTGGAAATTAGTGAAGAAGGATAAGAGACAAAAATCTTTTCTTTTTCCCCCCAAAGAAACTGTCTTGGGCCGAGTTGACACTATGTTTTCCACCCTACATTTAGTATGTGTGTCGAGATACGAGGGGTTGCTGATAAGTCTTTGGCTTTACCCAGAAAGAAACAAGATAGGATGATGATACTTTACATTTATTCCACTGATATCACCACACTTCTTATATCGGTATTCCAAATTTTGTAAGCCTAGCAAAAAGAAGGATTTCGGTTGTGCCTCAAACCAGGCATCCAGAGCAGCCATGGCATCAGAAATGGTGTAAAATTTGGTACCCTTGAGCTGTTTCTTCAGTTTTTTAAACAGATGATAGTCGGAGAGAGCTAGATCTGGTGAATAAGGAGGGTGGTCAACCAGCTGGAAGCCCAGCTCTGTCAGTTTTGCCATGTTTACTTGTGCAGTGTGAGCGGAGGCATTGTCTTGGAGGAACAAGATTCCTTTGGACAGCTTGCCGCGCCTTTTGGCCTTCAGAGTTACCTTCAATTGATCCAAAAGTTCAATGTAATACCTTGCATTGATGATGGAACCCTTTTGAAGGTAGTTCACTAGCAGCACGCCCTCCTTATCCCAGAACACAGATGCCATCACCTTAGTGGCTGATTTTTGCACCCTGAACTTCTTTGGATGAGGAGAACCATTGTGCCTCCACTCTTTTGACTGCTTTTTGTTTTCAGGGTCATACAAATAAATCCAGGTCTCATCCATTGTGACTAGTCCATCCAGAAAGTTCTTATCAGTCCGGAAACACTGACAAATGGACCGGGACTTTTTCACTCGCATGCTTCTCTTATCTGTTGTCAAACATTTAGAGACCCACTTTGCAGATCGCTTCCTTATGTCCAAATGTTTATGGATAATGACACAAACACGTTCACGGCAAATCCCCATGATGTCTGCTATTGCTTTAGCTGAAATACGTGGATTCTCCAGTATGAGGTTGTGCACAGCATCAAAGATCTCTG
The DNA here is from genome assembly GCF_048569485.1 of Anomaloglossus baeobatrachus. Classification (NCBI taxonomy): domain Eukaryota; kingdom Metazoa; phylum Chordata; class Amphibia; order Anura; family Aromobatidae; genus Anomaloglossus; species Anomaloglossus baeobatrachus. Next base: position 42,771,206 of record NC_134359.1, read on the forward strand.
GAGCAACAACCACTCTCGATCGTCCAGGACATTCCTCATCATTGGGGCTGAAGTGGCCCGTTTTAAATTTGGCAACCCAGTTCTTAACTGTGGAATATGAAGGGCATTGATCCCCTAATGTCTGCGACATATCACCATGAATATCCTTCGAGGACTTTCCCTGCAGAAACAAGAATTTTATCGCTCCTCTGCTCTCAGTTGCTGTGAATATCGCATTAGATTCGCCATTTTTATTTCCCACGTGCGTAGTGACTAAACCTTATGTGATGTCATGACGCCACGTGAGGCCTAGTGACTAGACCTTATGTAATGTCATGACATTGCGTGAGGCCTAGTGACTAGACCTTATGTAATGTCATAATATCGCATGAGGCCTAGTGACTAGACCTTATGTAATGTCATGACATCGAATGAGGCCTAGTGACTAGACCTTATGTAATGTCATGACATCGAATGAGGCCTAGTGACTAGACCTTATGTAATGTCATGACATCGCATGAGGCCTAGTGACTAGACCTTATGTAATGTTAAAACATCGCATGAGGCCTAGTGAGTAGACCTTATGTAATGTCATGACATCGCATGAGGCCTAGTGACTAGACCTTATGTAATGTCATGACATCGCATATGAGGCCTAGTGACTATACCTTATGTAATGTCATAACATCGCATGAGGCCTAGTGACTAGACCTTATGTAATGTCATGACATTGCGTGAGGCCTAGTGACTAGACCTTATGTAATGTCATGACATCGCATGAGGCCTAGTGACTAGACCTTATGTAATGTCATAACATCGCATGAGGCCTAGTGACTAGACCTTATGTAATGTCATAACATCGCATGAGGCCTAGTGACTAGACCTTATGTAATGTCATGACATCGCGTGAGGCCCAGTGACTAAGCAGGGCCTAGTAAGAGCAAGAGCTGCCCAGGATGCCCAGACAAGGATTCTGGGCATGAAAGTAAAGACTGCACTGGTCCAACTATCACAGAGGACTGGACATTGGACCAGGCAAGCATGAATCTTTTTGCTTAACTCCACAAACGGATGAAGAACCTAAGGGCCACATAACCCCGTTAAACCACCAGCCGTGACATCCTAGTAGTATATTTTTGAAATATAAGCCCTGTGGAAAAAACTAAATAGAAGAAATCATGTCAAACACTACCAAATCAGTCAGACTATTAGACACTTTTGCATTTTTTGACTGAACACTCCCCTTTATCTATTTTGCATTAGAAGGGTTGCATGCCTGACTTGTGATTGTCTTATTCAGCTCACACTGAAGCAAGCATTCAGCTGGCACAAATCCACATAAAAGAAAACAGGGAAAAAAGCAAAATACACTGAAGGATATATAAAGCACTGGCAAATTATAGAGAACGGCTCCTTTCTGATATATCTTTTTTATATCATCATCTGACAAAATATTGTGCAGAAGTGAGGGTTGCAATGCAATTTCAACACAGTTAAATGAGCTTAGGGAAAGGTGTCTCATCCTCCGAAAGATCCAAGGCAAACATTTGCTTTGTCTACACATCACCACTTTAGAATATCAATGTCCTCCGCTTAAGTTTTCTATAGACAATAGATGTTCATCAGTGGATGTCTTTGGATTTACAAAAAAAAAATCTTAGAAATTTGGGCCGCCAGGTGCACCCCATAGTTTGTAAATTGGTGAAAGTATATTGGACATGATGAGATGTCTGCCTGTGAATGGTAAAACTGAGACTGAGAAGAATGACTGTTCAGCTGGTCGTCAGCTCATGTCTTTGGTCACCTTTACGGCTCATGCACAGGGAGCACAGAATCTGCGCGGCGATGCACGGAGCTATGAAACCTCTGTGTATTATAATTTGCATGTATTCCGACCTACAAGCCGATTTGCAGATGAAGATGATGCATGTCACATTTTAAGGCCTCATTCAGACATCAGTATTTTTCACGTACGCTAAAACATGGTACCTAAGGCTATGTGCGCACGTTGCGTCGGAGTACCTGCAGTTTATTCTGCACGTTTTCCTTCCCTTGGTTTTTGACCAAATGGCTTTTGGCCATTTTTTAGCGCTAAAAACGCATGCGTTTTTACCGCGTTTTTAGTGCGTTTTCTGCGCTTTTTACCTGCGTTTTCACCTGCGTTTCTGCAGATGCGTTTTGTAGATCAAGACACTGAGAAATAAAGTTGGACTAGTCAAAAAGAATGAAAAAAGAGAGAAAAAAGGATAAAATTAACTTTTAATAAAACTATATTGAAAATATCAATTATAATGAAATAATAGCGGTTATGCACATTATAACAGAAAAATAGGTAAAGTTTATTATTTTTTAGCATTTATATTTTCGGTTATTATGTGTGTGTAAAGGAACATTAGAATCCATTAATTTTTGTCCAGAAAAGCATGCGTTTTTGGAGCCAAAAACGCAGTGGAAAAGCAGGTAAAAAGCATGAAAAACGCAGGAATTGTGATTTTGGTTGCTTTTTGCCATTTCTCATTGACTCCAATGTTAATGAAACGCTGCAGAAATGGCAAAAACAACTGACATGCTGCTTCTTTTTCAGCATGGTTTTTGACCACAAATATGAAAATTAAACGCTGCTGAAAAAAAAGCAAAGTGCAGACAGGATTTCTGCTTTTTCCATAGACTTTGCTGGAAAACAAAAATGCATGCGTTTTGGCACAAAAACGCTGCAGCTAAAAACGCTGCAGAAACGTGGAAAAAAACGCAACGTGCGAACATAGCCTAAGTGTTTGGTCTGTGTCATCAGTGTTTTTCACATATGGATAAATAAATAAATCACTACGCTTCTCCTCTCCTTAGCTTAATGTTAAACACGTGATGCCATCCATTTGCTGTACATGATTTTCACAGACCTATAAGATTTGCTGTACATGATTTTCACAGACCTAAAAGATTTGTATTGGCATTTTTCAAAAAGAAACCAGAAAAAAAACCTGCAAGTCTACGGGAATTCTGCACATGTGAGTAAGGGCTTGTGCGCACTTTGCGTTTTTTTCATGTGTTTCTGCAGCGTTTTGAACTGCATCGTTTTAATGCCAAAATGCATGCGTTTTGCTTTCCAATAAAGTCTATGGGATTAATAAGAAATAGGCCTTTATTGTGCACACTATGCGTCCAAAAACGTTGCGTTTTTTGTGACAAAATTTTGTCAAAATCTCTGCGTTTGAAAAAGCAACATGTCAATTTTTTGCAGCGTTTTGCTAACATTGAAGTCCATGACAGTTGTGATAACTCATCCAAAATCAAAATCCTAGCGGTTTACATGCATTTTAGATGCAAAACGCATGCTCTTTTTGCCAAAATTAAACCATGTGGTTTTGGCATTATAGTGAGGTCAAGAGGTTTCCTTTTGCCCTCACATCCAGCCAGATTAAAAAAAAAGACTCAAACAATAATTTAAATTTATTTTTTACATAAATATTAAACCTCAACAATCTTTTTAGGAAAATTATCATTATAATGTATGATTTTAAGCAGGAAATTTTTTTTTATTTTTTTTTCAATTTTTTCCTAGTGTTTGAATGTTTAAACTTTATTTAGTAGTGTCTTTGTATTGAAAACGCATCTCATTTTAAGCTATCAAAATGCATGCAAAACGCGGCAAAAACGCTAGAAAAACGCAATGCGTATTTCCTGCGTTTATGTGGTCAAAACCAAATTTGACAATGACAAATTCTGCCAGAGGATGCGTTCATTTCTGCAAGGTACAGAACGCAACGTGCACACATGGCGTAGCACTATAGCTCAGTGGCGGACATATCATTGATGCAGCCTGTGCAGCTTCACTGGGGCCCAAGAGATAAGGAGGCCACTACCAGCTCCAAAACAGGTGGAATTGTGCATTTTGATGAGTTATTGGACTGAAAAGGGCCCATATACTGTTCTTGCACCAAGGCCCTTTTCTGTCTGGGTCTGCCAGTACCATAAATTCTAATTAGGGATGATCGAATACCTCAAATATTCGGCTTCGCAAATATTTTCCGAATACCTCGCCGCTATTCGACTATTCGATGCGCAATGTAAGTCTATGTGAAGCCCGAATAGTACCGAATAGTTGTTATTCATGTTTCCCATAGACTTACCTTGCACATCGAATATTCGCGTATAGTCGAATAGCGGCGAGGTATTCGGAAAATATTCACGAATCCGAATAATCGAAGTATTCGATCATCGCTACTTATAATTGGTAAACGTTGTACTCTTGAAAAACATGGTTAAAACCCAAACAAGCAACACCGACATCGCGGCCGAGCATGCTCTCTGATATTTCCTTCATTATCTATGCGATGTACTCGCTATCTCTATCAGTCCACTGAATGTTACACAGGTGAGCATGCTGAAGACCCCCCTTTGTATGATGTCTGGGACCCCCATTATTAGTTCTCCTGTGCATAGGTGATAAGTGGGGTTGAGCATAAAGACTTTCAAGACTGGTTCAGCAGCAGGTTTGATACTTTGTAGCTGCCAGACCAGAGTGCTGTGAACCTCCTACCACCAGCAGAATCCTGACTACTCTTCTGATCAGTAGGACCTATGATATATTTACGATCCACAGGTAATAGAAGGGTCATAGAGCTCTGGTCTGGCCGCTGGCGGACAGACATAAAAGGGTCCCTGTACAAAATGCACAATTCCACTTACTTTGGAGGTAGAACTGGGACCTCTTACCTTTGGGCCCCTGTTCAGCCACACCGCTTGCCCCATTGATATGTCCACCCCCTAGGTCTTGCAACCACTAGCTACTGACATGGCTGTTGGACCGGAGGCCTGCAAAACATTTCACTTAAATTGAAAGTGTCACATTCCCAAAAAACCTGCAGATATAGGGTATATCTGCAGGTTAATAGCGTGTTAAAGCTGCCCGGCCACCACGCTGAAAGCACGGCTGATGGGAGAAAATTAACTTTATTCCTCCCAGCAGCCTCCAGCTTTCAGGCATAGAGACGTGGCCAACGCTTCAGTCACCTTTCAGTATACAGTGAGCAGCGACTGTAACCGTGACCCTGGCGGTGACTGACAGTCGACTCTGCAGTGCATCCATACTGAGCCTGCTGTCAGTCAGTGGCGGTGTGGTTACAGCCACCACGGTGACTCAAACTCTCCAGCCGCATCCCTATTACATAAAGGAGTTAATTTCTACTCCTATAGCTGGGCTTTTAGTGCTGGCAGGCCTGCGTCAGAATGTTATTAACCTGCAGATTTACACCATACCTGCAGGTTAATGGCTTTTTTTTTGAAGACACATTCCCTTTTAGTCTAGTGATAAATTGGGACAACCCCTTTAAGTGATGTCACTGAATTGGTGACATCACTTGTCTCCCCTTGGCCTATAGTACTGCTTTGCATGATCACACTACATACCACACTACAATATGACCAATACATTAGTGGGTCAAGATCAACAAATGGATGCACCCCAACACCCCATGTACGCATAAGTTTTTGCATGAATTTTCACTTACTGTAAGAAATGTTGTCAGTTCTGTGTCATCCAGTCTTGCATGCTGCAAAAAAAAAAAAAATAATAAAGATAAGCGGATTAAACAACTAAACACTCCTGCATTAGGCATAATATGCAGATCAACATTTATGACAATATTTTGGACACAGTAACCGACAATAGTCTATTATACTCCTGATTAGTAAGTAAATATGGAAACATTCATTGTCTATGGCATTCTCGTGTACAACACTCAGCTTTTTTCACCAGTCCCATAGACAAGGCATGGAGCGGAGGTGCACATGTGCAGCCATCAATTCCTTCCAACTGTGTCAATTAAATGAATAAGAAAGGAATAAATGCAAAATTTCATTAAAAAAAAACCAAAACATAGTATTTTTCTGCCAAAACTGTTGCATAAAAATCTGCTGTAAATACTCAAGGGGTAAATTTACCATAAAAAAAGGATTTAACACTATAAAGAATGCAAAAAATAGGAAGGGAAAACCTTTGGATGATGCAATACCCTCACTAATGTCTGTTATAGACGTCTATGGATTTTGGACCACAATCCATGGACTGGCCGTGGGTCTATATATTTCAATGAGGCCGTCATGCTCAGGTCAGGACAGCCACAGCCGATCCGAGATCGGATTGAGATGGGACCGAGTTCGGACCAAAATCGGTCCGAGATGGGACCAAGATGGGACCGAGATGGGACCGAGATGGGACCGAGATCGGACCAAGATCGGACCAAGATCGGATCGAGATCCACAGACGTCTGAATGAGCCCATTAATTATTTTGACTTGTTATTCAATTTCTGACTTTTGCTTCGCTCTCTCGCTACGTAGCGTTCTTTGCTAATACATTCACATAACTATGCGGTAACCAGGCCGGCATCAATTCTTTCTAATTAGCGATCCACAATCTTTCCCTTGCATTGTACAATTATACAACGACTGGCGGAGAATGATGGCTGAACTCCTATGCCACGGAAGGGTTAAAGAATCTAATCACCCACATGATACATTTTATTATGCAAAACAATACATTTAGGGTGCACCATTAACTTGTCAGCCAACATACCCGCTGTAAAACATGGCCATAAATAATCCCAGTACATCTGCTGTGTGTTAGCCAGCCCTGAAACACAAGGCGTAAAGCTGCAGAACTGGCAGAGCCCTGGACTGTCTCTACGGCTGATTATCATAACATAGGAAAAGTGACAGGATCACAAAATTATCACTGTGGCGGGCACTAGGGCGATGGCAGCCAAGTTTCCGAAACGGTCACAGGAAGGAGACAGTGTTGCCTCGTATTTTAATTCGGTCATCATAATTGACCACTGATGACCTAAGGTCACCCAAGAATAATGACAAATTATATTCACAATGGAAAAAGTCTCTTTAGATGTGTTCCTACTAAAAATACAATTATTTGGAGGTACCCCGTCTTCACATATCACCATTGTCCCAGTAGCTCAACTTCAGTGTTGGAAGTTTTCTGTGTAGACACATCTTCAGTTCTGCGTAAACACATCATCAGTTCTGCGTAGGCACATCATCAGTTCTGCGTAGGCACATCATCAGTTCTGCGTAGGCACATCATCAGTTCTGCGTAGGCACATCATCAGTTCTGTGTAGGTGCATCATCAGTTCTGTGTAGACACATCATCAGTTCTGTGTAGACACATCATCAGTTCTGCGTCGGCGCATCATCAGTTCTGTGTAGGCGCATCATCAGTTCTGCGCCGGCGCATCATCAGTTCACAGTAGGCACATCATCAGTTCTGCATAGGCGCATCATCAGTTCACGGTAGGCACATCATCAGTTCACTGTAGGCACATCATGAGTTCTGTGTAGGCACATCATCAGTTCACTGTAGGCACATTATCAGTTCTGTGTAGGCACATCATCAGTTCTACGTAGGCATATCATCAGTTCACTGTAGGCACATCATCAGTTCTGTGTAGGCGCATCATCAGTTCTGTGTAAGCGCATCATCAGTTCAGTGTAGGCGCATCATCAGTTCAGTGTAGGCACATCATGAGTTCTGTGTAGGCACATCATCAGTTCACTGTAGGCGCATCATCAGTTCTGTGTAGGCGCATCATCAGTTCAGTGTAGGCACATCATCAGTTCTGTGTCAGCACATCATCAGTTCTGTGTCGGCACATCATTAGTTCTGTGTCGGCACATCATCAGTTCAGTGTAAACACATCATTAGTTCTGTGTAGGCACATCATCAGTTCAGTGTAGGCGCATCATCAGTTCTGTGTAGGCACATCATCAGTTCTGCGTCGGCACATCATCAGTTCTGTGTAGGCGCATCATCAGTTCTGTGTAGGCGCATCATCAGTTCTGTGTAGGCGCATCATCAGTTCACGGTAGGCACATCATCAGTTCACGGTAGGCACATCATCAGTTCACTGTAGACACATCATCAGTTCTGTGTAGGTGCATCATCAGTTCTGTGTAGGCACATCATCAGTTCACTGTAGGCACATCATCAGTTCTATGTAGGCACATCATCAGTTTTGTGTCGGCACATCATCAGTTCCGTGTAGGCACATCATCAGTTCACTGTAGGCACATCATCAGTTCACTGTAGGCAGATCATCAGTTCTGTGTAGGCGCATCATCAGTTCCGTGTAGGCACATCATCAGTTCTGTGTAGGCACATCATCAGTTCAGTGTAGGCACATCATCAGTTCTGTGTAGGCGCATCATCAGTTCAGTGTAGGCACATCATCAGTTCTGTGTACGCGCATCATCAGTTCTGTGTAGGCGCATCATCAGTTCAGTGTAGGCACATCATCAGTTCTGTGTAGGCGCATCATCAGTTCAGTGTAGGCACATCATCAGTTCTGTGTACGCGCATCATCAGTTCTGTGTAGGCGCATCATCAGTTCAGTGTAGGCCCATCATCAGTTCTGTGTAGGCACATCATCAGTTCCGTGTAGGCACATCATCAGTTCCGTGTAGGCACATCATCAGTTCTGTGTAGGTGCATCATCAGTTCTGTGTAGGCGCATCATCAGTTCACGGTAGGCACATCATCAGTTCACGGTAGGCACATCATCAGTTCACTGTAGACATATCATCAGTTCTGTGTAGGTGCATCATCAGTTCTGTGTAGGCGCATCATCAGTTCACTGTAGGCACATCATCAGTTCTATGTAGGCATATCATCAGTTTTGTGTCGGCACATCATCAGTTCTGTGTAGGCACATCATCAGTTCTGTGTAGGCACATCATCAGTTCCGTGTAGGCACATCATCAGTTCAGTGTAGGCACATCATCAGTTCAGTGTAGGCACATCATCAGATCAGTGTAGGCACATCATCAGTTCACTGTAGGCACATCATCAGTTCTATGTAGGCACATCATCAGTTTTGTGTAGGCACATCATCAGTTCTGTGTAGGCACATCATCAGTTCCGTGTAGGCACATCATCAGTTCCGTGTAGGCACATCATCAGTTCCGTGTCCGTACATCATCAGTTCCGTGTCCGTACATCATCAGTTCCGTGTCCGTACATCATCAGTTCTGTATAGGCACATCATTAGTTCTGTGTCGGCACATCATCAGTTCTGTGTAGGTGCATCATCAGTTCTGTGTAGGCGCATCATCAGTTCACGGTAGGCACATCATCAGTTCACGGTAGGCACATCATCAGTTCACTGTAGACATATCATCAGTTCAGTGTAGGCACATCATCAGTTCTGTGTAGGCGCATCATCAGTTCAGTGTAGGCACATCATCAGTTCACTGTAGGCACATCATCAGTTCTATGTAGGCATATCATCTGTTATGTGTAGGCACATCATCAGTTCTGTGTAGGCACATCATCAGTTCCGTGTAGGCACATTATCAGTTCCGTGTAGGCACATCATTAGTTCTGTGTCAGCACATCATTAGTTCTGTATCGGCACATCATCAGTTCCATGTAGGCACATCATCAGTTCTGTGTCAGCACATCATTAGTTCTGTGTCGGCACATCATCAGTTCTGTGTAGGCACATCATCAGTTCCATGTAGGCACATCATCAGTTCTGTGTAGGCACATCATCAGTTCTGTGTAGGCACATCATTAGTTCTGTGTCGGCACATCATCAGTTCTGTGTAGGCACATCATCAGTTCTGTGTAGGCACATCATCAGTTCTGTGTCAGCACATCATTAGTTCTGTGTCAGCACATCATTAGTTCTGTGTAGGCACATCATCAGTTCTGTGTAGGCACATCATCAGTTCTGTGTAGGCACATCATTAGTTCTGTGTAGGCACATCATCAGTTCCATGTAGGCACATCATCAGTTCTATGTAGGCATATCATCAGTTTTGTGTAGGCACATCATCAGTTCTGTGTAGGCACATCATCAGTTCTGTGTAGGCACATCATCAGTTCTGTGTAGGCACATCATCAGTTCTGTGTAGGCACATCATCAGTTCTGTGTAGGCACATCATTAGTTCTGTGTCGGCACATCATCAGTTCTGTGTAGGCACATCATTAGTTCTGTGTAGGCGCATCATTAGTTCTGTGTAGGCACATCATCAGTTCCATGTAGGCACATCATCAGTTCTGTGTCAGCACATCATTAGTTCTGTGTCGGCACATCATCAGTTCCATGTAGGCACATCATCAGTTCTGTGTAGGCACATCATCAGTTCTGTGTAGGCACATCATTAGTTCTGTGTCGGCACATCATCAGTTCTGTGTAGGCACATCATCAGTTCTGTGTAGGCACATCATCAGTTCTGTGTCGGCACATCATCAGTTCTGTGTCGGCACATCATCAGTTCTGTGTAGGCACATCATCAGTTCTGTGTCGGCACATCATCAGTTCTGTGTAGGCACATCATCAGTTCTGTGTAGGCACATCATCAGTTCTGTGTAGGCACATCATCAGTTCTGTGTCAGCACATCATTAGTTCTGTGTAGGCACATCATCAGTTCCATGTAGGCACATCATCAGTTCTGTGTCAGCACATCATTAGTTCTGTGTCGGCACATCATCAGTTCCATGTAGGCACATCATCAGTTCTGTGTAGGCACATCATCAGTTCTGTGTAGGCACATCATTAGTTCTGTGTCGGCACATCATCAGTTCTGTGTAGGCACATCATCAGTTCTGTGTAGGCACATCATCAGTTCTGTGTCGGCACATCATCAGTTCTGTGTAGGCACATCATTAGTTCTGTGTCGGCACATCATCAGTTCTGAGGATGAACCAGGCTGGTTAGCGGTTTATTTTACTAGCTAATCCAGCTCCTTTCTCAGTCTATGCATCTACCTCTACTAAGAAGGAGGCTGGCTTAGCTAATGAAGCAGTGAAATGGATGCCTTAGCAAACCAAGTCAGCCAACCCCCTTCATCATTGATCATGGGTTGATATTTTTCTCCTGAGTTGAATATGAGCCGGAAGTGGAGCTGGCGGGACTGGAGTGAATATCTGAGGATCAGGTCACCGGGTTTTAAAGGGGTTATCTCTTTATGCTATGAGCATACCCTGCAGGTTTTGTGCAGAATTTTTCAAATCTGCACCTTCTGGGAGAAAAATGCACCAAAAAGCGCATCTGGTTTCAGTGCGTTTTTTTTTTCGTACTTTTATTTTTGGGGAAGTCAGTGGCTAGAAGGATTAAAAAACAAACAGGAAAAAACACCCCAACAATTGACAAGCTGCAGATTTTTTCTGCATCAAAATCTGCGAGGAAAAAACCCCCGCAATGTTGGCACAGCACTTCAGAAATCTCAGACTTTGCTGGCTTCAGGTGAGGCATGCAGATTTTGAAAAAAAATGCATAAAAAAAAATAATCAGTCATTAATGGAGCGTATGCACAAGGCCTTAAAGGTAGTGGATGATGAAGACGACTCCATTCAATCCCAACGTTCGGAGCTAAAGGGAGAACATCTAGCAATTATCGATATGGGCCCCCAATTGTAGTGCAGAGGTTTTGCCTCCTACAACAAAAGGTGATTTTGCCACCTCAACAATCTTTATTATTTATATAGCGCCAACATATTCCGCAACGCTTTACGTAAATCAGCAACACTGTCCCCATTGAAACTCACAATCTACATTCCTTATCAGTATATCTTTGGAGTGTGTGAGAAAACCGGAGAATCAGGAGGAAACTGATGAAAACACGGGGAGAACATACAAACTCCCTGCAGATGGTGTCTTTGGTGGAATTTGAACCCAGGACCGCAGCGCTGCAAGAGTGCTGTGTTAACCACTGAGCCATCGTGCTGCCCATGACCCTTGGGCCAATCCAAATACTGTACACCTGCTGGATAATAATGCAGATCATTTGGAAGGTAGGCTCCATGGGTAATCCTGGCCAGCCAGGGATCAAACCCCCTTTCTCCAGGGAACCCATATGGTCGACACATTGCAAATAAAGCCCCCTTTACACGCAACGACATCGCTAACGAGATGTCGTTGGGGTCACAGAATTCATGACGCACATCCGGCCTCGTTAGCGACGTCATTGCATGTGACACGTACGAGCAACCACTAACGATCCAAAATACTCACCACATCGTTGATCGTTGACGCGTCGTTCATTTTCAAAATGTCGTTGATTTTCTGGGACGGGGATTGTTCGTCGTTCCTGAGTCAGCACACATCGCTACGTGTGACACCCCAGGAAAGCCGAACAACACCGTACCTGCGTCCTCCGGCAACGAGGTGGGCGTGTTTTTCATGCGCCTGCTCTCCGCCTCTCCGCTTCTATTGGACGCCTGCCGTGTGACGTCGCTGTGACGCCGCACGAACCGCCCCCTTAAAAAAGAGGCTGTTCGCTGGCCACAGCGACGTCGCTAGGAAGGTAAGTCCATGTGATGGGGCGCCTAGCGATATTGTGCGCAATAGGCAGTGATTTGCCCGTGACGCACAAACGACGGGGGCGGGTGCTTTCACGAGCGACAGCGCTAGCGATTTCGCTACGTGTAAAGCAGCCTTTAGACTTCAATTCTGGGTCAACATATCATATAGCGCTCCAATAATGATTATCCAGAGGACAGCAAGATGGAGAGATTCTGCAGACCGTGTTGCATTTGCCCCTTTAGCCCTGATTATTATCCGTCCTTTTTAGACTTGTTTCTCTTTAAAAAACACATGTAAATAGGTGCAAATGAGGACTCTACAAAGACTCCCGACTCCGAGGATGGAATTTTACTGTAAATACTCTTACAATGCAGCGTCTGTAATTCAGTGGACACCAAACGCTCATTTATCTGTTCAACAACTTTATGTAGCGACCTAATTTAGCCTTTACTGAACATCCGCCAAAACTCCGCTCTGCAACGGGAAATCAAAACTAAATGTCATGCCGCTGTCTTGAGAACTTTTGGCAGTGACAATGGAAGATTTATTTAGAAATCATATGTATTCTGCGTCTAACCAGTATCAATATTATGTGCTCTTTACGAGAATACAATGGGCGACGGTGTATTCTATTGGCTACTAAACCGACTAGTTATTTAATTGTCTATTGTAACTATGTATCATTTGCAAAATTGAAAAATTACAGCGTTTTTTAAAATCTGCACCAAGCTAGTTCTTTCAGCATTTTTGTAGGAATTTTTTATATTCAATTTAAGCGTTTCAAAAAACACAATTATTCGTTTTTACTGTGTTATTGGTGAAAACTAATTTTATTAAACGTACTGTAGACAAATCTCACATAATCTGCAGCAAAAATTCAGTGATATTTGCTTTTTGTAAGCAGCTTCTTCACTGCTAAGAGAATAGGTTTTGACTGCAGAAAAAAAAACCGCAACGTGTGAGCATAGCCTTACAAAAGAATTTTCGGAGCTTGTTCACCCTTCTGAAACAGCGTCATTAAAACCTTGTTTTGTAAATACATTACACTCTATGGCTGACTCTTAAAGTACCTCTTCAGCTTTTTTTCTTGGGGGGGGTCAGCACTGGAGTGGAGTTTTAAATGTAACTCCCCTGCCCCTTGTCTTATTCTCACACTTGAGCATCTTCATCTTTTTTGGCATCGTTCCGCTCCCGCGACACCATCTTGTGACAGTAATATATGACTGGTTGGAATTCAGAAGAGTCAAAAATTTTCAATGCCAGTCTATGAGAGCCTAAACAAGATTTGTATTGATAGCGACTAGTAATGGGTGAGCAATAGAATGCTCAATGCTCGTTACTTGATTTGAGCTGGATAGACACTCGGATGGCTCTACCCGAGTAACGAGCATTATAGAAAGTCAGTGATGGGTCTGTTTGGCTCTCTGCCCACGTACAGCCAGCCATAAACAAAGCATTTTCCCCAGGAAGGAGGGCAAGGTTCTTTTTTTTGTCACTCTACATCCGAAAACGTTGTTTTATCCCCCAGGAGAGCCATTCAGAGACTGCAAATGGCTCTCCCTGTGGTGACGGCACACATCATGCAGTAAAACAAGTCTGTGCGTTGTGGCCGCTGTTTCACCTATGAAATATTCAAGCACCCGCGATACTCACCCAAGCTCCATGAGTACCCGAGCACTCCAATGCTCAATCGAGTATCGAGCAGTGCCAAGCACGCTCACTCATCACTAATTGTGACCTCTGGTGCTCTCCATGAAACACTGGAGCTGCCGGCAGGTCACAAAGTGCTGAGGACCCACCGGAGCAACGCGGATAGAAAGTGAAGATGCCAGAAGGTGAGTATAAAGGCTGCTTTACACACAGCGACATCGCTAGTGATGTCGCTCGTGAAAGCACCCGCGCCCGTCGTTTGTGTGTCACGGGCAAATCGCTGCCCGTGGCGGACAATATCGCTAACACCCCTCACACATACTTTCCTTCCCAGCGACGTCGCTGTGAGCGGCGAACAACCTCTTCGTTAAGGGCAAGGTTAGTGCGCCGTCACAGCCACGTCACACAGCGGCCGACCAATAGAAGTGGAGGGGCGGTGACCAGCTGCATTAACGACACGCCCACCTCGTTGCCGGAGGGCGCAGGTAAGCTGTTGTTCGTCATTCCCGGGGTGTCCCACGTAGCGATGTGTGCTGCCTCAGGAACGACGACCAACCTGCGTCCACAATGAGCAACGAGATTTTGAAAATGAACGACGTGTCAACGATCAAGGAGAGCATGTTTGATCGTTAACACTCGCTCAGAGCTGTTACACGCAACGACGTCGCTAAGGAAGACGGATGTGCGTCACGAATTCCGTGACCCTGACGACTTATCGTTAGATAAGGGGGCTTTACACGCAACGACCTAAGTCAAGGATCAAGTGACTTAGATTTAAAGCGCCACTCCAGCTGTGAAATTAAGCACCACTCCGGAGGTAAAATTAAAAACAAACGGTGGAGCAGTGCGTTGATTCTATTTGGGATCTTGGAAAGTTTTGCAATGCTCCAATGTCAAGCACAAGTCAAGTGACTGATCCCACCGAGGAACTACACTGCTAGATAGCGCCTAGTGCGGAGAATCTATCCTGGAAGAGGTTAACGCGATCAGTTGTGTGCACTGCAGGAGAATGTATACATCACTGTTCCTGGCCCGGAACCCGCGGATTCCTGGATTCATTTGCCAAAAAGAAAAACAAAAATGAAGTGTGGTAACAGCGAAATCTGAGCTGTAACTATAGAGACAAAGCAGTGTTTATATTATAACTATATGGAATCGATTCAAACAACATGGATGTTAAAGTTACAATCCTGAATAATGGTCCAAAAATGTTCTCCCTCCCCTCCCCCCTGAACGGTTCTCGTCTGTTTTTCTAATAATCCTTTTATGTAGGCCATTGAAATGGTTAATGCAGATCTTAGCACAGATAATATATAATTGGATCATCATAGACGCTGCCTGTTCCATTCTGCACTGTTTGGATGTGTCTGCATTTTCAATTTCAATGATACTTTTCTGTATTGTGCTGTACCCGGCGGCTGCTTGGAAAACCAAGTCCCTGATTGTCCTCTGTACTAATCTTATGTCTGGGGAAATACTTAAAAATAGTGATTAGTCGGTAGGACTAGCCCAGGCAACCTTCAGATGTCAACTAGCCTCTTTTTTTTCATCATCTGATAATCCTATAGCGCCAACCTATTCCGCAGTGTGGTACCAAAAGTGTTCACCAGAGGCTCACTATTGACTTATCACTGAGGTTAGTTTGCTAGATAATAGAACATACAGACTCCTTCCAGATGTGGCCCTAGACAAATGCAAACTCAGGACCCGAGTGGCCACCATTAACCCCTTATGCACATAGTTTTCTACTATTACAAGCCAAGCTGACCCATGGTGCAAGTGAAAATAAATCTAAGAAATGATGTGGCACCCCTGCAGCTTCAGGCACCACAGGGTACTGCGCTTCACTTAAGGTGCAGTATTCGTCTTGGGTACGGAGGAGGTCGTCACTGGTAACAACCACAACCAACACATAACACGGGGGGTTCTGTCACTGGGACCGGGCTAGTGTAGATGCTGGGGTAGCCATCACGAGATATGGGACCTCATGCCCACTAATCAGGGACCCAGGAGGCGGGGAAGTGAGGAGCCATCCCACACAAAATAGGCGGTCTGCACCGGACAGTGTCCGCGTGAGGTCGCACTTGGGAGGAGCAGCGGGCAACGAATAATTCGGGGCTTGTGGTCTGAAGCTGGAGACTCGACCTGGGGTTTTAAGAAAGGAAGGGGAATCCCAGGGTTCGTGGGGAGTGCAGCAGGCACCCGTAACCTGATCCACAGCCCAGGAGCTAGGGTGGAGGGAGACCATTGAAAGGAAACTAACAGAAGGGACCGCCGGTCACGACCTCCAAAGTATCCGGGATCGACTGGAGCTCATCACAGCGGGGATCGGCACTTTCCAACGGCTGAACGTGTGAGCAGTGAGTAAAGAGACCTTGAACTGCACCGCTTGTGTCGTCCTGTTACTGCAGGTGCCCACGCCTTCGCACCCCCAGCGCTATCAGCGTCTGAGAGACTACCACCACCATCATCCTCCCTGTGGCCACAGCTCTGCCTGTGGAGAGCTGAACCATCCGAGCTGCGTAGTCATCCGTCCCAGCAGAGAGTCCCGCAACGGCGGCTCATATTGGCCGCACACCACAGGTGGCGTCACGAACAACCACTACCCCTATCGTCCCAATCACCAGCCATTTTATTGACACCTGGGGTCACGGAACAGGACGAGGCCACCACGGCGTCCCAGGAGAAGCACCGCGGCCCGGCGACGAGTAACCCCCGACCCTGTGGGTGCGTCAATGACAGTAAACAATAGATCAAAAGTTGACTGGAGCCATCAATATTGTAGGGATTGCTTGATAATCTAATTTTGTATGGGGTATTCATGAGTGTCTTCAATGGTCAAGGAAAGTTCTAAACAGACAAGTTGGATTTCTGATCCTTTGTGGTTTTGGGAGAAATGTAGTTGAAAAGGAGTGTGTCTGGATAAAATGACTGTACAAACCAAGCAAAGGAGCTCGGGGCACCTTTGGCGCTTTCAAACTGTTCAATGCACCTTCCGAGCGCTTTGTTTTCCATCTACCTTCACTCCTTTCTTCCTTGATTGACAGCTCTGACTTTATAGGGGTCAGAAAAGGCAGGAGATAGATCTTGTAGACTGTGAGCCCTCGGGGGCAGGGTCCTCTCTCCTCCCGTTCCAGTCTGTGCCTTGTATTGTTTGATTATTGTATTTGTCCCTATTTTGTATGCCCCTTTTTCACATGTAAAGCGCCATGGAATAAATGGCGCTATAATAATAAATAATAATAATAGTAAATTATTAGGAGGGAAGAAGCACAGAACTGTTGACCAAGTCAAGGAAATATCAAGTGACTGTGTTTGGTTTGAATAGTCATATTATGTTGACATTTTTTTCGTTAAAATGGCCATGCACCTCAGGTAGCTGTCGGCTAAATGTTCTTTTGGCTGACAGTTAAGCTATATGTATGTATATGCTTCCCATACACATACACAGTTGGCAGAATAGGCTACTGGTGCCATACAACTTCTCCTATGATAAAATAAAAGAATGGGCATGTTGAAAAACGACATGCCCCATCCTTCTTTCTTCTGACATTTGCCAAAAATGTCAAGACACCGCTATAAAGATTAAAGGGCGGTCTGTTCTCAGCCGGTTTGTTCAACATTCATCTAATGTGTATCGTCATCTTTAGGAAAAAGTCTAAGGCCAATTCATGGTCCTCTTCCATTTTACAAGTCTTAGGGGTACTTTGCACACTACGACATCGCAGCTGCGATGTCGGTGTGGTCAAATCGAAAGTGACGCACATCCGGCGTCGCTGTCGACATCGGAGTATGTGAATCCTTTTTACTACGATTAATGAGTGCAAAAGCGTCGAAATCGTATGATCTGTGTAGCGTCGGTCATTTCCATAATTTCGGAAGGACTGATGTTACGATGTTGTTTCTCGTTCCTGCGGCAGCACACATCGCTGTGTGTGAAGCCGCAGGAGCGTGGAACATCGCCTTACCTGCGTCCCGGCTGCAATGAGGAAGGAAGGAGGTGGGCGGGATGTTTACGTCCCGCTCATCTCCGCCCCCTGCTTCTATTGGCCGCCTGCCGTGTGACGTCGCTGTGACGCCGCATGACTCACCCTCTTAGGAAGGAGGCGGGTCGCCGGCCAGAGCGACGTCGCAGGGCAGGTGAGTGCATGTGAAGCTGCCGTAGCGATAATTTTCGCTACGGCAGCTATCACAAGATATCGCAGCTGCGACGGGGGCGGGGACTATCGCGCTCGGCATCGCTACCATCGGCTTGCGATGTCGTAGTGTGCAAAGTGCCCCTTAGAAATATGGCTTTTAAATTGATGGGAAACTTAACAGTGATATAGTGCAAAAGAAATGGAACTACAATAAAATACACAGGAACAGCTACTGACCCTTTGTAACCTCCATAAGCCAACAATCCTACTACGCCCTCCTAAATATATGATGTCACTGTGGGTCCTTAAACATACAAATGAGTACAAAGATATCAAGGGGAAATGGAAAATCCACAATACAGGAAGAAACTATTGTGTTTTCTGCACAATAGAAGATTCTTCTACACCACGGAAAGCACTACAAATGATTTATGGTGCACAACAAGACATAAATAGATGTAGTGTCCTTACATAGGACTGCTTAAATGGGTAAAAGGTAAATTTACTTTATCATCATCTCTACAAATGTACAATACTGTATAAAAGTTTTAGGAAGATGTGGAAACAAAATGTCGAAAAGTATGAATGCTTTAAAAATAGTTAAAAGTTTTGTTTTTTAGGAGTTTGGCGTGAAAGTCTGTATTCACTCTATGTAACTCTAGACTTGCGAATACTCACAGCGCGCACATTGCACAATGTCCGGATTCTCTGATGCCATACTACTGGCCACATTCGGACTAGACATGTGCAGTCTCACTCAATTCACTTGTATTGAATGAGGCCACACACTTTTAGTCGGAATATAGCTGGGAATATGCATATCATATGACCCCTCTGCTCCCGGCGCCGACACTGGAGAATCCTGACAGTGCACAATGTGTGCACTGTGAGGATTCACAAGTCTGCAGTCACATAGTGTGACTGCAGATTTGTGTGGCACACCTGGACAACCCCAATTGAATGAAAAAAGGAGAAAACTAAATTACATCAATATTTAGTGATCAGATCACACCTTGCCTTCATCAGTTCTTCTAGGTACACTTAAACAGAATTTTTCAAGGAACTGGGTAGGGATTCTCCAAACATCTTGGAGAACTAACCACAAATCTTCTGTGGACGTAGACTTCTTCTGGCTCTTCAATTAATCCCAAATAGACTCGATCACTGGCAGATACTTCGTCATCATACAATAACATTAGGGAGACATCTAATTGGCTCCAAATATATTCTGCAGCCAATGTCATTAAGACAGCGTAAAGAAGAACAGGTGACTTAAGAAATGACATCCGGCCCCCGCAGATCCCTGAAACTTGATGATCCGGCCCCCGCAGAGATCTCAAAGTGATGATCTGGCACCGACAGAGCCCTGAAAGTGATGATCCGGCCCATGCAGAGACATGAAAGTGATGATCTAGCCACCGCAGAGCCCTGAAAGTGATGATCCAGCCCCCGCAGAGCCCTGAGAGTGATGATCTGGCCCATGCAGAGCCCTGATCTCACATCATCCAGTCTATTTGGGATTACATGAAGATTCAGAAGGAATTGTACAAGCCTCATACATAGAGGATCTGTGGTTAGTTCTCCAAGATGTTTGGAACGATCTCCTGCAGTGTATATCAAATACTGTGACCAAATGTACCTAGAAGAATCAATGAGGTTTTAAAGGCAATGTGCGCATACCGAATAATGATCTAACTAAAGGGTACTTTACACGCTGCGATCTTGCTAGCGAGATCGCAAGCAATCGTACCCGCCCCCGTCGGTTGTGTGACACGGGCAAATCGCTGCTCGTGTCACGCAACCTCGTTAGTCCCCGTCACCCGGACTTACCTGCCCTGCTACGTCGCTCTGGCTGGCAATCCGCCTCCTTTCTAAGAGGGCGGTTTGTGCGGCGTCACAACGACATCACACGGCAGTTGTCCAATAGAAGCGGTGGGGCGGAGATGAGCGGGACGTAACCTCCTTCCTTCCGCATTGCCGGTGGATGTAGGTAAGGAGATGTTCGTCGTTCCTGCGGTGTCACACGTAGCGATGTGTGTTGCCGCAGGAAAGACAAACAACATCGTACCTGTCGCAGCAGCGATATTAAGGAAATGAGCGACGTGTCAACGAGCAACGATTTTTCACGTTTTTGTGCTCGTTGATCGTCGCTCATTTGTGTTACACGCTGCGATGTCGGTAACGGCGCCGGATGTGCGTCACTAACAACGTGACCCCGACGATATATCGTTACTGATATCGCAGCGTGTAAAGCACCCTTTAGAGTACTCTTTTATTCATCACTTTACATTTTGTTCATTGATAACATGTTTTCTAGTTTATTTTTTAATGAAAGGATATAATGACGTCACTAAGGAACGCGCACAGACAATGGGTAACATTTACAGCAAACCAGGGTGCACTATCAGCCCCCTGGTTTGCTGTAAATGTTACCCATTGTCTGTGCCTGGGGTGGACATATCATTAGTACAACCTGTGCCGCCGCAGTAGGGCCTAAGAGATGAGGGGCCTCATTGTCCCCTCAAAAACAAATGTAATTGTGCATTATCATGAGTTTTTGGGCTGCAAAGGGCCCCTAGATAGTTTTATGTACTGGCGGACACAAACAGAAGAGGGCCACTGTGCAAGAACAAAGTATAAAAAAAACCTATAATTTACGACAAAAAATTACAAAAGCTGAGTGAATGTCTTGAAATTTTGGTTGGGCAGATCCACCCAAATAGGCTTGCAGGTTCAATTCTGTCTGAAAGTGTCCTGAAAAGATGTTTATTATGCTCCAAGATGTATCCAGACCCCAAAGCATAATAAAGGGAGGGTCAGAAAAAAAAATAAATTTACATTTCCTAGGCCTGCCCTGTTCCTGTCCTGCTACCATGGCTTCCCATTCAGTACTCCGCCTCCTCCCTCCAGTCTTTCCATCAGTCTTTGTATCTATCAGCACTAACTAATGATGTGACCACTTGAGTCCCCACCAGAAGGCCCAAAGACCAAAGTGGAGGCCAGAGATATCAGGAGACATTGTCCTCTGGGGCTAATTTTAGACTCCCATTTCCTGCGGGTTTTATAACAGTTTTCAGCAGTCTCATTATCATCACAGACAAGGCTGCTAATACAAAAAAATAGGTATGAGTCACTCTGCTGCTGTTAAGGTACATATGCATTTCCTGAAACAACAGGAAATATGAGTCAATAGCCTCAGTGTCCGATGTGAAGATTTCTATTTTCATTTTTTTAATAAGATCGTGATATGAAATTACTGAAAATATTTTAAAAATACGGTTAAAACAAAAAAACTAGATTTAATCCTCCGGGGATTTTCTGATGCCGCATTACAGTATTTTTAATAGCAAAAATAGTGACATCGGTAGCACTACTGTTACCATCAAAAATACTGGAATCCCAACAGACCTTTATCTGTCACAGCATCATGGCTTGTCATAACTAGCACCAAAAAAAAATCACCAAAATGCTCGCCTTTATGGCACAGATATAAATAATGTAACCAATATTTCTTCATATCGCTTACACTATGATTCTCTAAAATTTTGTTTTGTTGTTTCTTATTCAAAATGGCTGCTTATCAATATTCACAAAAAGGTTCATCTTCTTGTCCAGCCCTATATAGTAACGGCTGACTGGATGGTCATGTGACCTAATTTGCTGCTAAGCACGGGATTTACATCTAAAATGGCTGAATAATAAACACTAGGCCTGACAGGAAGTAAGGCCATAATCATTGTTTTTTCTATCCTTGGTGCTGTTGCCCTTTTGCGATGATTAAACTTACCCAAAATCACGTGTTTCTGGATATATGATTACAATATGGCTGCACATCCTGTCACGTATACAACAAAATAAAATGGTTACCATGAAAAAAAAGCCAACACATTTTGGGCTATTGAGGTTACTAACGATTTATTAATTTATGTACAGTTTCGGAGGAAATCCTATTTTGAGCACTATTTAATATCGGCCATGAATTTGTATGAAAGAAAGCAGTGTCGCTATACATTACTGTATGTACGTATAGCACAGTATTATTCCCCATGAAGCAATACTTTATACAAATTGTGGGCCTGCAATATAAAATTTACCATATGTTTCCATGATTTCAGTATACACGGGTGATAGACATCTATGGGTGCTGTCGTATGGCTTCATAGAAGTCAATGGTTACCAAACGGTAGTGGTACTGGGTTTGGGGCATTCACTTTCTGAGGTAAAATCTGGTTTCTTTGATGCGGCCTAGTAAAAATTGAGGTATTTTAGGATTTCAAAATCCGAAAATTCGTTCAGTTGTAAAAATCGGGCCAGTCACGTACGCATAGTGTGGACCTGATTAGGCCATGAGCTTTTTTCGCCACGCTTTCTCCTGTTTTTCATTCCTGCCTTATGATTCATTTAATTTACGCCTTTTCCAAAGGCTAGTCTATATACCGTAATAATAATAATATTTATTCACTTATATAGCGCCATTATTTCCACAGCGCTTTACATACATCAACATCACTGTCCCCATTGGGGCTCACAATCTAAATTCCCTATCTGTATGTCTTTGGAGTGTGGGAGGAAACCCGAGAACTCCGAGGAAACCCACGCAACACGGGGAGAACATGCAAACGCCTTACAGATTATGTCCTTGGTGGGATTTGAACCCAGGACCACTGACCGCTAACCACTGAGCCACAGTGCCGCTATATGTGTTCACTTTATTTTTTTATGTTTGCTATTGTGGTGTGCAGTTTCGGAGCTAATTGATCAATTTAAAGTATCTACATTTATTTGCAAATATTCTCCAATCTCCGTCCCTTTGTACTGAACGCATGAAAATTTTGCAACATTTTTTGCGGAATAGGCAACTTTCCTCTCCAAAAACGGTGCAAAACGGGTTAAAAATAAAAAAAATAAAAAAAAACATTTTTACTTTGAGCAAAATTCGTGAACCATGTGCAGTTTTTGAAGGATTTGATGAAAGAAAAAAAAATATGTTAATGAATATCGGAAGGTAAAAAAAAAAGGGAGTTTAAAAAAAAAAAAAAAGGCAAATGATGAATCGGAGTCTTGGTCTTTTTCAGACCCAGCACATTGATTTACTAAAGGCTACTTTACACACTGCGATATCGGTCCCGATATCGCTAGTGTGGGTAGCCGCCCCCATCTGTTGCGCGTCACGGGCATATCGCTGCCCGTGCCGCACAACATCACCCACAGCCGTCACACATACTTACCTGTCCGGCGACGTCGCTGTGACCGGCGAACCGCCTCCTTTCTAAGGGGGCGGTCCGTGCGGCGTCACAGCGACGTCACTGAAACGTCACTGAACCGCCGCCCAATAGCAGCGGAGGGGCGGAGATGAGCGGGACGTAACATCCCGCCCACCTCCTTCCTTCCGCATAGCGGCCGGGAGGCAGGTAAGGGGAGCCTCCTCGTTCCTGCGGCGTCACACGCAGCGATGTGTGCTGCCGCAGGAACGAGGAACAACCTCGTTACTGCTGCAGTAACGAGATTTGAGAATGGACCCCCGTGTCGCCGATTAGCGATTTTGCACGTTTTTGCAACGATGCAAATTCGCTTAACGGTGTCACACGCAACGGCATCGCTAATGCGGCCGGATGTGCGTCACGAATTCCGTGACCCCAACGAGTTTGCATTAGCGATGTCGCAGCGTGTAAAGCCAGCTTTACTGTACATTGCTCAGCTGTGCTTTCACAGAGCGATTCATAATGGACACAAACAGCACACTAACTGAAAATACATTGTCTGAACGAAGCCTAAGTGCTCATTCAGACGTCCCATATTCTGTTATAGGTGCAGTATGAGTCATTTTTCGCACATTGCAATTGTACCTGTGATAGTCCATGACATGCCATCAGGGCATGAAAACCATGATGGTGTATGGGGCCCGATGATGATGGGGGTCCAGTCAGAGACCAGGGTAATTACTTAGCTTTATTAAGCCCCGGATCTGGGTCAGGCCCCCCTCTTCAACGGGCCCCAGTCACAGCCACAGCAGAGGGGCCCAGTTAATTTGCATGTGAAGCCCTTCAGCGGCATCGCATGCAAATTAGCTATGTGCTGGAGGCAAGGTCAGTGGAGCAAAAAAGGGAGCCAGCGCGTCTTTCCACAGCCCAGCATGCAGCAGCGTGATGAGGTCACTATTCTGCGACCTCATTACACTGCTACAGCAACATAGGGCCATGGAAGTGGCGAGGATACATCAGCCAGTGGGCAAAAGTAAGCGTTCCATGAGCTGATGACAGGAGCGAGATGATCGAAGCGGGTGGTGGGGACCCACCGATCCTAGTCCCTGTCTTACTTCAGCTGGATGTGCGTCGGAGGGCACACATTCAGCAGAAATGCATCGCAGCTCAGAGAGGACACCATGCGACGTGGGAGCCGGGGAGAGTGAGTCAAAATTTTTTTTGTGTTTTTTTTTTTTGTTTGCAGCAGGTAAATATACAAGGAGGGGCCCAGAAAGGGGACATATAATCGACAGAAACCAGGGTGGAGACATATACCAGAATGTTCACAGAAGGGCAGTTGAAATAAAACTGATGTCGATAAAAGATAAATGCATTATTTATTAGACATATTTTTTTAGATTGATTATAAGTGAAAACATGGTTCCAAATACTTATTATTTAAAGCTGGATCTCAATGTTAAATTTTCTTCAAAGGAACCTGTCAGCAGGTTTTTACATATGTAACTAGTGTAATGGCTGTATAAGCCGCTTTTCCCCAAACAAAATGAAACCATTTTATAGACATCCAATGTGCTAGTCATGAGAAATCTAACGTAGAAGCATTATGCAAATCAGGCTGGCGGTGTACTGGGGGCGTGTCAATATAATACAAGTTCATTGACACGCCCCCAGTGAACTTCATGCCTGATTTTGATTAGACTTGTGCTCTGTATTTCTCATGATTGACGCATCGGAGCTGTACAAAAAAAGGCATCATTTTTATCGGGGGACAACAGCCTCTTCAGGTATACCATTAATTTAAAAAGAAAACAAGTCCCTTTAAATAGGACTTATGCGTAACTTAAATACAAACATAGAGCGATTGTGTGTTAGATGGACATTGGATATAGAAACACATACACTATCTACTTCCATTAGTTACAAAGATCCAACTGATGTGTTGTATTACGCCATTCTAGAACCCTCATCGTGATCTAGAAACTTTTCACAATAGCTGTGTACGCTTTGTAGATAGCTGGATATTTTCAGGATTTAACATCCAAACATAAATGTATCTTATTATTCTACAGCTGTTTATAAGAAAGGTTGCTAGGTCCTGGAAATTGCACAAAAAAAAAAAATCTTCACCAGTAAAAATCTGATCTCAGACATTTGCAATTAAATTCACTCACATTTCTTCAGCCTGTCTATTTTGCTTAAATTATGCAAAAAGCAGCACACAGTCAGTGAACAATTTCGACAGTGCTGATAGCGAAGGCTCTGACTTCTCAGAGCAAACATGGAGGCCCGGATTTGCAAAAGAAAAAAAAAGGGTAATAATTTCAATATTGGCCAACAGCTCAGCTTCAAAGCATCCTAAATGGCATTTTCGTGCCTGGAACATGTTGTATTTGACCTGTAGTGCTGAGGATTTTATGCTTGTCCCCAGGGTTCCAAACTCTTTATAACAATCTCCTGGCCCTGAAGAAACGAAGGATACAAACTGAGGCTGGCACTGCAGACGAGGCATCCCAGCCAGCTGCCATTAACATAATGGAATGCTTAAGCTCTACATTTTAGACCAGTTATGGAAGTAACATTTTCAGGTTATGAACATTTTTTAACTCCTTTCATCTGTAATTTAAAGTTCATTTCAACAGAAGAACCTTTCTCTTGGAAATCCGCGACTGCCCCTTCTCTGGGGCAATGGGTTGATGAGGTTAACAATATAAAGTCAATGGAAAATATGTAAATATGTTAGAAAACAACAACAACTGCTTAGAAACATTTTTTTTTTAGAAATGTTGGTCCTTATTGGTTGTTTGTCGCAAATTAGAAATTAGACAACCAAAAGCAAAAACTGCACCATTGTGTTTAGGAATTAATTTTCCTTCTTTCTTTCTTTCTCTCTCACATTCTTTTTTTCTCACGTTCTTTCTTTCTCACGTTCTTTCTTTCTCTCGTTCTTTCTTTCTCTCGTTCTTTCTTTCTCTCTCTTGATCTTTGTTTCTTTCTCTCTCTTGTTCTTACACTCTCATTCTTCCTTTCTTTCTCTCTCGTTCTTCCTTTCTTTCTCTCTCTCGTTCTTCCTTTCTTTCTCTCTCATTCTTCCTTTCTTTCTCTCTCATTCTTCCTTTCTTTCTCTCATGCTTCCTTTCTTTCTCTCTCTCGTTCTTTCTTTCTCTCTCGATCTTTGTTTCTTTCTCTCAATTTTTGTTACTTTCTCTCTCTTGTTCTTTCTCTCTCATTCTTCCTTTCTTTCTCTCTCTCGTTCTTTCCCTCTCTCGATCTTTGTTTCTTTCTCTCTATCTTTGTTTCTTTCTCTCTCTTGTTCTTTTTCTCTCGTTCTTCCTTTCTTTCTCTCTCTCGATCTTTGTTTCTTTCTCTCTCTCGATCTTTGTTTCTTTGTCTCTCTTGTTCTTTCGTTCTCGTTCTTCCTTTCTTTCTCTCTCGTTCTTCCTTTCTTTCACTCTTGTTCTTCCTTCCTTTTTTTCCTCTCTCTCATTCTCTCTCTCTCGTTCTTTCTTTCCTTCTCTCTTGTTCTTTCTCTCTCTCGTTCTCTCTCTCTCTCTCCTCTCTCTTGTTCATTCTTTCTCTCTCTCGATCTTTGTTTCTTTCTCTCTCTTGTTCTTTTGCTCTCGTTCTTCCTTTCTTTCTCTCTCGTTCTTCCTTTCTCTTTCGTTCTTCCTTTCTTTCTCTCTTGTTCTTCCTTTCTTTCTCTCTTGCGCTTCCTTTCTTTGTCTCTCGCTCTTCCTTTCAATCTCAATGATTGGAGTGCTGGTGTCTTGGTGCTACATTTCACATACACTGATGGATACTTTGTCAAGCCATACCTAAGTATATCTTTTGGTGCACTTACTTTTGTACTACCATAGCAGTAACCGTCTACGATACTGTTATATCCCACTGATTTCATATGGAAGCATGCCTATTGGACTCATATGGACATCCTACAGCCTACAACCTGCCGTAACCCTTAGTCTGATATGGTGCCACACAATCAGCTCTACCCTCACCTATCCCCTGTAGACTGTGAGCCCTCGCGGGCAGGGACCTCTATCCTCCTGTACCTGTCTGTGCCTTGTATTGTTTATGAATATTGTACTTGTCCCTATTATGTACACCCCTTTCACATGTAAAGCGCCATGGAATTGATGGCGCTATGATAATAAATAATAATAATAATAATCCTCTAGATGTATAGCTGTACACATAGGACTCAATTCATCAAGACACCGGTCTTGATAAGGGAGTGTGCTGGAGTGCACACCTCTTCATGAATCTGGGTGTCTGACAAGTGGTGCGTGCGTCCATGCGCTACGCCACAAATCTTACTCCAGTCAAGTACTGAAGTGAGATTTCTGGCATAAGGAATGCCACAGCTCGTCATACAACAAGCTATGACATCCCACCCCTGCTGTGCCTCATCCGGCCCCAGGTTCACCCATTTTTTCAGAGCTTGGAGAAACTATCATGAAAACACCAAAATTTGCAAAATTTAGGAGCAC
Source organism: Anomaloglossus baeobatrachus (assembly GCF_048569485.1). Classification (NCBI taxonomy): domain Eukaryota; kingdom Metazoa; phylum Chordata; class Amphibia; order Anura; family Aromobatidae; genus Anomaloglossus; species Anomaloglossus baeobatrachus. Next base: position 42,798,984 of record NC_134359.1, read on the forward strand.
CTCCAAGTTTTTGTGAGTTACATTTTTTTACCCCAGCTTGGAAGCTTTGATGAATCGGGCCATAGATTTGGAGGGAGCCTGTATAGCAGTGCAAAAAGGTTGTAAAGAATCGTATAAAAAGGGAATGTGTCACCAGAATTCCACACCACAAACTATTTATATGCACATGTAGCTCTTTCAAAGACAAGTCCATCATTGCCTTTACATGACCAGTTCATTCCTAGGTTACTGAGACATCAGTGTTTGGAATAATATGTAAATGAGGCTGAAGAGCTATGGTAGATCTGCAGCCTCTGTCACTCCAGCTTTATTTCTCGCCCAACTCTGCCTCACCCTTGACAACAAACGTTATGCTGTATAACAAGAGGTAAAGGAGCAGTCAGACAAACAGGAAGGAGTGGAACTGGGCTTTAGAATAGAGCTGGAGTGACAGAGGCTTCAGATCTCATCTTTAATTTGCATATCAATTAAAATGGTGATTTCTCAGAAAAGAAGGAATGGACTGGCCATGTAAAGGTGTTGCTGTACTTGTTTTTAAAAGAGCTACACGTGCATATAAATAGTTTGGGGATGAATTCCTGATGACAGATTCCCTTTAAGGATCTATGTAGACACTGTATTTATTGATATATTTTATTTGCATAGTTCCTTATTTTGGAATCCCATACAAAGCTCTCTAACAAAACATCACATGTCTGACAACCCTTTGTGAAGCCATCACATCACTGTGGCTGGAGGCACTTTGTAATGTTACTAATTAGTAATCAATTAATGGCTGCCCCTGGGTATTGGATACACGGACGTCCATAGATATACTCTAATAAAGAGCACAAAACTAAAATCCCGATAATGTGTGACTATGAGAAAAAATGACTGATTTCTCAATATTTCTAAAGAAATATCTTAGTGGGAGAGCGCTAAATTTGGGAGAAATCGGCTTTTATGACAACTCTCCTTAAACTTTCTTCTTTAGCAGCGGTGCCTCCACTTTAGAAAAACAAGTAAGGTCTTATGAATAATAAATAACTTTCCACGCTGAAGAAAGTTTCTTCAGGCAAAAGATATTTTCCATTTCAGCTCACAGCTGTGAAACATTAGCATGCTTTTGCATTTCCGTGTCTTTTCAACAAACATCTTCCCGTGTGCCAGAATTTACTATTGGGGTTTGAACTTTCGCTGTTGCATATGATGGACCCTGCAGACAGAACCCAGCCGCCATCATGTTCACGGGAGGTTCCCCTTTAAGAGTATCGCTGAGGTTTCCAAGTTGGGCTTTTGACAGGTGATTTAATGGAAGGTCAGAGCAGCATGACGGGCTTTGTTACAGTGACATGTGCAAATTTGAGCACGGAGATGTTGCTGAGAAAGAACAAGTCCAGATTTGGTATTTACCTGCACAGATTTATGATGGACACACAAATCGCTCAGAATCTGAACCACATCTGGCAAACACCAAGTTCCGAAATTTTTGAGAAAAAATATTGTACATAGTTATAAACTAATGTTCAAAATTTTTGGCAAATTTCTGGATTTCTTTCAATTTTATAGGCTATTAAAATGAACCTGTCAGGTCCAATATGCACACAGAACCACGAGCAGTTCTGGGTGTATATTACTAATCCCTGCCTAACCGTCCCTGTATACACTAGCATAGATAAAGAGATCTTTAGAAAAAGTATTTGTAAAGATCCTTTATGATATGCTAATGAGCACAGGAACTAGTCGCAAGGGTATGATTTTCCCCCCTCTTACCACTGTCATTGGCGGTGACGTGCGTACCTGTGTCCGTTGTCACCACCCCAGATGCCGGGTTTAGGGTCAGTGCACATGATCAGAAGTCACCGCACATCCGGTCATGCGCATTATGAATTGGGGTGTATGCGTCCCGGCTTCAGAGAGGTCTGGTGCGCATGACCATAGCGTTTCATTTCATTCAAATTTTAACGGATAGTTCATGCTGACACTGATGCACCCTGAACCTAAGGCGGCTTTCCACCATCCAGACTATCTTGCGTTGCAACCTTTCATCAATTTTTCTCCACTTACATCTAGATTAGCTACAGTGCCATGGGTTGTAAACTCCTTGATTATGTTGCTCACCGTGGACAAAGGGACATTAAAACTTCTGGAGATGGAGTTGTAACCTTAACATTTTTTATAATTTGAGTTCTTAAGTCTTCAAACAGTTCTCTTCTCCTTTTTCTGTTCCCCATGCTTAGTGTGGCACATACAGACACACAATGCAAAGATTGAGTCAACTTCTCCCATTTTTAAGTCGTTTCAGGTGTGATTTTCATATTGCCCACACCTGTTACTCGCCACAGGTGAGTTTAAACGAGCATCACATACTTGAAACAAATTTGTTTACCCACAATTTTGTAAAGGTGCCAACAATTTAGTTGGGCTCAGTCTTGGCGTTTTGTGTGTAATTATGTCCAATTTGTTTTTTTTTGCGTTTTTCTAATGAACACAAAGGCAATAAACATGATATATATCATTATACTGTATGTGTAAGTGCAATAATTTTCTGGGAGAAATGGTGATGGTGGTGGCAGCAGGCAGCCGGAAATACTCAGTTCCGGAAATGCTCAGTTCCGGAGCGACTTCATCTTCTGATAGTGGCCGCTGCCTGGTACTAAATATCTACCTCCTATAGATTTGAAAAGATTTTTTTTAGAATGTCATCAATGTTTAGTAGTGGACAATCTCTTACTTATATCAACGAAAAGAGCTGCAGTATAACACACAAGCCATGGGCAGGTGTGGTGCTTCTTATGGCAGAATGTAGACATGTTCTTCTAATATTGGACAACAAACATTGATCATCATCAGTTCCTTGGGATCCAGCCAGCATGCAGTTGCACTTGTTGGAGCCCCATGGCCCTATTAACAGCTGATGTTTAGTGGAACTGAGAAGTAAAAACTCCCAACCAATCTATCATGCTCTTATTGATGTCCCCCAATGGCCTAAATACTGTAGCCACAAGTCTAAGGCCTCTTTCACACATCAGTTTTTTTGATCAGTCACAATCCGTTTTGTGACTGATGCAACGGATCCCTTGCAGATTGTGCTAAAACTGATGAGACGGATCCTGTAAAAAAACGGATCCGTCGTGCCATTATTTTTTGATGGCAAAGGTTGTTTTCTAATTAAAACCTATATGAACCCATTCAGGGCAAGAGAGAGAGATGTGATGACAAATGAGTACTGATTGGAGTTGAGCGAGTACCCAACTATTCGTACTCGCTATACTCATAAAAAGTACTATCTAATACTCATGTATTCATTCCAAATATGCAATGCAAGTCAATGGGGAATACTCAAAATGTAACGAGTTACCCCAATGCCGCTCTATTCGCTACTCGCACAAATAGTACGGCATTCGGGTTATTCGTTACTTTACGAGTTTTCCTCATTGACTTGCATTGCACACACTATTCAGAATGAATACACGAGTATTAGACAGTATTCGTTATGAGTATAGAGAGTACGAATAGTCAGGTACTCACTCAACTCCAGTCAGTACTCATTTGTCATCACATCTGTAATGACAGAAAGCATTAAATGCTGGAGAACCCCTGTAAACATATTCATTTTCATTGAATATTAAAATTGTGACTAAATATGTAGCGGCTCTTGGCGATCAATTCCTCTTTTGTATTCATTTATTAGCCAGTGCTGGAAGATTGTTAGTTGGCATCTGTCTGGTTGCATTATAATTAATTGTACTTTGCATCTGTAATATTATATATATATATATATACATATATGTTCTATTCTCATTATGTACACACATACACAAACACATACATTAATATATATACACACACACAGACAGTATATATAGACACATACATTGATATATGTATATACTGTATATGTACACAAACACACATATTAATATATATATATATATTCAGGATATGAAATAGACTGAAAAGCACACGTTAGGCTGGCCGGAATTAGCCCCGTGCATTGTAAGCATCAGACTCGTAAGTGCCAGGAGGTCTGTAATGGATTTCGAACATACTGTTTATTTTGGGCTTTTAGAAATGTGAAACACATCTATGCCATCACCAGTGAAGTCCTCCTGCCAAGAACAATCTTGTTATATTGCAAAGATAACATATTAAGACATTAGCGACTCTGGACTGTGTGCTGGGGTAAGTGCACACGTCAAAAAATTGGGTGGAACATACAGAAATGTACTAGAAATACGAACAAATATGCCATTTATAACCATAAGTGAGCGTTGTAGCCTAAGATACTGAAAAGGGCATTGTATAAAAGGGATTTTTCTAATTTTGATTACTAGGATATGCCACCACTAGAGTTGAGCGAGTACCTAACTATTCGCACTCGCTATACTCATAACAAGTACTGTCTAATACTCGCGTATTAATTCCCAGTTGTGTGTGCAATGCAAATCAATGGGGAATATTCACAAAATAATGAGTAACTCGAATGCCGTACTATTCGTGCGAGTAGCGAATAGTGCAGAATTCCGGTTACTCGTTACATTGCAAGTTTTTCCCCATTGACTTGCATTGCACACGCTATTCGGAATGAATACACGAGTATTAGACAGTTCTCATTATGAGTATAGCGAGTGCGAATAGTTAGGTACTCGCTCAACTGTAGGCCCCACTTTAGAAGCAGAGGTGGTCTCACCTATGGGATCCCCAACAATCCTGTACTAATGCAGCACTGTGTCCCCCATTAATGTTTTTTGCCACCTGCTACCCATCCGTGCAAGAAATGGGGTAGTCTGCAATTCCCTGTGCAGCTGGGTGGCCTGGAGCCAAAAATAAGAAGAGGATCCACCTCTACATAAGAGCTGGGACACTTCATTCTCAGAATTGGTGGGACTCGCAGATGTTGGACTCCACCAATATGCCATCAATAGACTCCAACACTTTTCAAAAACTTTTTGTGCAGTCAGATTTGAACATTTTGAATGATGACACCTCTCCATACCTGCATATGAAATTAGAGGCATGCAGGTATACTATAAGGGTCTATACACTTCTTGCAGGGATGCTGTATTATTGCTTCGTACAAGTAGGAGATTGTAAGGAGCCACACACTTACCAACTCTCTAAGAATTTTCAGGAGGCTCTTGTAAAAAGAGGAGACCAATAAGACAAGCCAACAAGGAGAGGTCCCAACAGAGTCCTCTAGATTAAGGGCGGCTTTGCACGTTGCGACATTGCACGTGCGATGTCGATGGGGTCAAATCGAAAGTGTCGCACATCCGGCGTCGCAGTCGATATCGCAACGTGTAAAACCTTTTTGATACGATGAACGAGCGCAAAAGCGTCGTTATCGTATCATCGCTGCAGCCTCCGACATTTCCATAATGCCGATGGTGCGACAGGTACGATGTTGTTCCTCGCTCCAGCAGCAGCACACATCGTTGTGTGTAAAGCTGCAGGAGCGAGGAACATCACCTTACCTGCCTCCCGGCTGCAATGGACGGAGGTGGGCGGGATGTTTACATCCTGCTCATCTCCGCCCCTCCACTTCAATTGGCCGCCTGCCGTGTGACGTCGCTGTGACGCCGCACGACCCGCCCCCTTAGGAAGGAGGCGGGTCGCCGGCCAGAGGGACGTCGCACGGCAGGTATGTTCGTGTGAAACTGCCGTAGCGATAATAATCGCTACGGCAGCTTTCACTAGATATTGCACGTGCGACGGGGGCGGGACTATCGCTGCAGCATCGGTAACACATTGTTACCGATGTCGCAGCGTGCAAAGCCCGCCTAAGAGTAGAGATGAGCGGACCCGTGGAAGTTCGGTTCGGTGGGTTTAGCTGAACTTTAAATTAAGATCGGTTTGGGACCCAAACGTGACGTGAACCCCAATTGAAGTCACTAATTTTGCAGTTTAGGTCTCCGCACACATGCAGCCAGCCATAAACAGATCACTTCTGGAAGGGAGTAAGCAAAGTTTTTCCATTTTTTGGGGGTTCACACTAGATCCGATCACGCTGTTGTTACCCCCAGTGTGAGACGGTCAAACACTGCAAGTGCTCACACTGGGCTGAGCACCGAGTGTACCCGAGTGTATGTAAAGCACCCTGAACTCTGAACCCAAACTCAGGGGGTTTTTTTCCAAAAGTCTGTGTTTTAGTACGAACACTAAACACCAAACCTCGGGTTCGTTCATCTCTATTTAAGAGTACATGAAGATGGTTTTATGTACATGGCGCCTGGATGCTCAAGAATTAGATATAGCCCTAGCAGTAAGGCGTACATTCAAGGGGTAGGAAATGGGTTCATAGGAGAGGAGTAGCCTTCAACAAAGGGGGACGCTACTTCTTAAAAAAAGTTGGCAAGTTTGCAGAGTCGTAATACCGCAGTGTTCAAAGTTGTCATCTATCCTATGGATTGAGTATAACTTTCGATTTTGAAAAAGAAAAAAACCCTTAACCCCGAAACATGTCGGATTTCTCTTAATGTGTCCCCCCCCTTACTGTATTCATGATCGATGGATCTTTTTTAAAAGAACTTCAATAAATATTCTTTCCCTTCTTTGAAGTGCTGGAGATTATTCTCTATTTTGCTTAATAGAAGATCCATTGAGGTGGAAAGTAGATCGTTGTAGGTCCAACACCTGATATTCCTGATAAAAATATGTTTTTTTAGAGATGGGCGAATAGTAACTATTCGTGTTTGGATTATTCGTAAGTAGGGATGATCGAATTCTTCGATTATTCGGCTTTATGAATACCTCGCCGCTATTCGAGACTATTCGATGCGCAATGTAAGTCTATGGGAAACCCGAATAACAACTATTCGGAACTATTCGGGCTTCCCATAGACTTACATTGCGCATCAAATAGTCGAATAGCAGCGAGGTAGTCGGAAAATATTCGCGAAGTCGAATAATCGAAGTATTCGATCATCCTTAATCGTAACCAATCCCAAAGTTCTATTCCTGTATTCTTCACAAATAACTAACCAGATGCAAGTCAATGGGGAAAAAGAACAATTTTTTTGCGGTGACAAATATTGGAATAGTACTCGGTAATCATTATCCGAACATGAAAAGTTACTATTTGCCCATCACTAATGGTTTTGTATCTCATGGAATGGCGAACTATTCCATTTAAAGTTGGCAAAAGAGTGCCAGAAAATGCATCATTGCTTGTTAACTGCTCTCCATCCTGATGGTTCTATATGTGCTAATGTCGATGACTCCCAGTGTGATCACAAATATGCAATTCAGGAAAGATTTGATATTTTTCACATTAAATATATATTGTGCAAATTTGACATAATCTTTGTTTGGTCACACTACAGAGCCATAAAAGCGAGAGGCTTCAGTTCAGAGTGGGTACCCAGTGTACGAGATATGCCTTGACGTGGCTACTGGGCAGATATAACAATGGCCATTTTTGTATGCTAAATATCTAAATTTTTTCTTAGATTTCCTTTAGCAGTAAAGCATATCTATATTCTTACACTCATGGTCTTCATGCTTTAGCATTTCAGAGTGCAACTGTCTCTTTTTTATGTCATTTCAGGTCATGTTCAGTTATGCACCTGTTCACATTGCAGTTTGGTGAGTGCCGTCAGTCTTTAGATTAATGGGGGTCATGCCTTCTAACCGTGCACCTCTCCCCCACTAGCCACAGGTGATTTTATTCTCTATAGCAAGTTCCTACTTGCTCATACACAGGAGGTTTTTAAACCCGGAGAGAGGCTTCTTTTCAGAAATTTGCCTTGTCGTAGCTACTGGGCAGATATAGTAATTGCCATTTTTGTATGCTAAATATCTCAATTTTCTTTAGTGGTAATGCATATCTATATTATTATATTCTTACATTCATGGTTTTCATGCTTTAGCATTTCAGAGTGCAACTGTCTTTTTTTGTCATTTTAGGTCATATTCAGTTTGCAGTTTGGTGAGTGCTGTCAGTCTTTTTGTCTAGCTTAATGGGGGTTTTACCGTATGACCGTGCACCCCTCCCCCACTAGCCACAGGTGAATTTTATTCTCTATAGCAGGTTCCTTCTTGCACATACACAGGAGGTTTTTAATCCCAGAGAGATGCTTCAGATCAGAGTAGGTACCCAGTATGCAAGTTATGCCTTGACATGACGACTGGGCAGATCTAAAAATGGCCATTTTTGTATGCTAAACATCAAACTTTTTTCTTACATTTCCTTCAGCAGTAATATATATATATATATATATATATATATATATTCTTACATCCAGTGTTTTTATGCTTTAGTATTTCGGAGTGCATTTGTCTCTTTTTTATCATTTTATGTCATGTTCAGTTATGCACATGTTCACATTGCAGTTTTGGGAGTGCTGTCAGTCTCTAGATTAATGGGGGTCATGCCCTCTAATTGTGCACCCTTCCACATTAACCACAGGTGATTTTATTCTCTATAGCAGGTTCCTACTTGCCCATACACAGGAGGTTTTTAATCCAGAGAAAGGCTATAGTTCAGAGTAGGTACCCAGTATACGAGGTATGCCTTGATGTGGCTATTGGGCAGATATAAAATGGCCATTTTTGTATGCTAAATATCTCAATTTTTTTCCTTAGATTTCCCTTAGCAGTAATGCATATCTATATGGTATTCATGCTTTAGCATTTCAGAGTACAACTGTCTCTTTTTTATGTAATTTTAGATCATGTTCAGTTATGCACACGTTCACATTGGGAGTGCCGTCAGTCTCTAGATTAATGGGGGTCATGCCCTCTAATTGTGCACCCTTTCACATTAACCACAAGTGGTTATATTCTCCAGTAGCAGTTTCCTACTTGTCCATACACAAGAGGTTTTTAATCCAGAGAAAGTCTTCAGTTCAGAGTAGGCACCCAGTATACGAGGTATGCCTTGCCGTGGCTACTAGGCAGAAATAAAATGGTAATTTTTGTATGCTAAATATCTTAATTTTTTCTTACATTTCCTATATCAGTAATGCATGTCTATATTCTTACATTCATGGTTTTCATGCTTTAGCATTTCAGAGTGCAACTGTCTCTTTTTTTGTCATGTTCAGTTATGCACCTGTTCACATTGCAGTTTTGGGAGTGCCATCAGTCTGCACCTGTTCAGATTGCAATTTTGGGAGTGCCATCAGTCTGCACCTGTTTACATTGCAGTTTTGGGAGTGCCATCAGTCTGCACCTGTTCACATTGCAGTTTTCGGAGTGCCATCAGTCTGCACCTGTTTACATTGCAGTTTTGGGAGTGCCATCAGTCTGCACCTGTTTACATTGCAGTTTTGGGAGTGCCATCAGTCTGCACCTGTTCACATTGCAGTTTTCGGAGTGCCATCAGTCTGCACCTGTTTACATTGCAGTTTTGGGAGTGCCGTCAGTCTGCACCTGTTCACATTGCAGTTTTGGGAGTGCCATCAGTCTGCACCTGTTTACATTGCAGTTTTGGGAGTGCCGTCAGTCTTTTTGTCTACACTACAGAGCCATGTCAGGAGCCTCAATTTTACCATACGGTTGCTTATATGTTGCACAGAAGACTTGTACCTTTGAATGCATGAATGAAGAGTAAATCACTACGTTGAATGTTTGCTGATTTTAGCAAGTCCATAATCAACGGTTTACGGGGGGAAAAAAAACAAGAATTAATGTCTGCCTACCTGCAACGGCATAAACCAGTGTAATGAGCACAGTTAATGGCCTGTGGTGTTTATCACTGATGAAAATCTTTGCAACAAATATTAATGCTGGTGGCGTTGTTAGAGGGCTGGAAAAATATATTGCACATTGTAACAAAGTATTATCAGTAAATCCAATTATTATGGCTCTTTTCCTACAGCAGGTAGGGTCCGTAATATTTATAATGGGTTTGCTTCTGGTGTGTTAATGAGCGGGGAATACTGAAGAATAAATATAATAATCATTTTTATTCATTGTAAAGCCCATTTTAGGGCACTTCACCGGCTTCACGTTCTGACAGGCCAAGGTGGGTAGCCATAAAACTGGTTGAGGTAGCAATTACCATACAAGCCAGGTTAATTAGCATGCAAGATACTCTGCCAGTTGCATAAAAAGCTACTGAAATCAAGGCCTTTAAAACAGAGAGAGAATATAGCCATAGCTCTGCCATGATGCACTAACATGTTGCAGAATTGTTGCAAAAATTTCATTTCAGGATGCAAAGATTTCTGCAGGATTCATTCAGAGAAATGCAACGGTTACAGAAGAGTCCGCAACAACTTAGGGTACTTTCACACTTGTGTTCAGCGCAGTCCGTCACTATGGAGAATAGCGCAGTCCGTTAACGCACTGCGCTATTCTCCATAGACTTGTATGGATGACGAATTGTAACGCAAGTGTCAGCGTTGCATCCGCTGGACGACGCAGTGTTGTTATTTTTACCCTGCGTCGGGCGGAAGGCACGCAGCATGTAACGTTTTTTTGAGCGGCGGAATCCTTTATCTTTCACTGCGCATGCTCATTTTTTTTTTTTTTTTTTTTTTTTAAATCACAGAAACTTTATTTTGTTTTTCGGTGGCCGAACGTTCAGCTGAGCGCCCCGCCCGACGGCATGTGAGAGCTCTCAGCTGAGCACCCGGCCGCCGGCATGTGAGAGCTCTCAGCTGAGCACCCAGCCGCCAGCATGTGAGAGCTCTCAGCTGAGCGCCCGACCGCCAGCATGTGAGAGCTCTCAGCTGAGCGCCCGGCCGCCGGCATGTGAGAGCGCTCAGCTGAGTGCCCGGCAGCTGGCATGTGAGAGCGATCAGCTGAGCGCCCAGCCGCCGGCATGTGAGAGCTCTCAGCTGAGCGCCCGGCCGCCGGCATGTGAGAGCGCTCAGCTGAGTGCCCAGCAGCCAGCATGTGAGAGCGATCAGCTGAGCGCCCAGCCGCCGGCACGTGAGAGCGATCAGCTGAGCGCCCAGCCGCCGGCACGTGAGAGCTCTCATCTGAGTGCCCGGCAGCTGGCATGTGCGAGCGATCAGCTGAGCGCCCGGCCGCCGGCATGTGAGAGCTCTCAGCTGAGCGCCTGGCCGCCGGCATGTGAGAGCGATCAGCTGAGCGCCCGGCAGCCGGCATGTGAGAGCGATCAGCTGAGCGCCCGGCCACCGGCATGTGAGAGCGATCAGCTGAGCGCCCGGCAGCCGGCATGTGAGAGCGATCAGCTGAGCGCCCGGCCACCGGCATGTGAGAGCGATCAGCTGATCGCCCGGCCGCCGGCATGTGAGAGCTTTCAGCTGAGCGCCCGGCCACCGGCATGTGAGAGCGATCAGCTGAGCGCCCGGCCGCTGGCATGTGAGAGCGATCAGCTGAGCGCCCGGCCGCCGTGTGATCAGCTGATCGTTCACAATTATCTGCTGCCGGTAAAACTGTAAAGAAGAAAAAAAAAAAAAGCTTTTCGTTGTTTTGTACAATCCGTTGCATCCGTTGTGCCATTATATGCAACGCATCCGTTGCATCCGTCACACAACGCAATGCAACGGAAGCCGTCCAACGCAAGTGTGAACCTAGCCTAAGCTGAATGTGAATTCCCCTGTTTTTCTGTAAGAATCCTGTAAATTGTGCCCAGGCTTAGTGATGCAGGCATTCACTGCACATATGCAATGATTGACAGCTTGTACTGTTTGGTAAGAAAGCTGTCAATCACTTTGTATGATCAGGGGAAACCCCACTCACTGGCTCACTAAGTGATTCAGCATTGCAGGGTTTTTTTTATTTAAAGGGAATCTGTCACCAGGATGTTGCCACCTGTTCTAAGATCAGTATAATGTCAAGACCGAGACACTAAAACCAGCGACGTGTCACTTACTGGGCTGCTTGCTGTACTTTTGATAATCCATTGCTGATAAAAAAGGGATTTTAGCACTATTGGACTAGTAAACCTACCACCATGCAATTTGACCCTGCCCCCTCCACTGATTGACTGCTTTCTGCCTATGCACAGTGTATACAGGAAGCTGTCAGTGAGTGGTGTTGGTGGGGTTATGGATAATTCATAAAACTGGTAAATCTGCAGCAGATAACACAGTGATTTTATCACTGGAGGACTAGTAAACCTACTGCCATGAAGTTTGACCCCCATCGCCACCAATGATTGACAGCTTTCTGCCTATGCACAGTGTATACAGAAAGCTGACAATGAGTGGTGTGAGGCGGATATAGAATTCAGAAAACTGATAGATCTGCAGAAGATACAACAGTGATTTTATCATTAAAGGACTAGTAAACCTACTGCTGTGAAGTCCGACCCTGCCCCATCCCTAATTGGCAGCTTTCTGCCTATGCACAGTGTACACAGAAAGCGTTCATGTAAAGCGCCATGGAATAAATGGTGTAATAATAATATTATGATTAATAATGAGTGGTGTGAGGGGACTACACAGAATAAAAAAAAACTGGTAGATCTGCAGCAGATGAAACAGTGATTTTTATAACTAGATGACTAGTAAACCTACTGCCCTGAAGTCTGACTCCGCTCCCATCACTGATTGGCAGCTTTCTGCCTATACACAGTGTACACAGAAAACTGTCAATGAGCGGTGTGGGTGGGGTTTTATAGAATTCAGAAAACGTTTAGAGATACAGCAAATAAAACAGTGATTGCAATAAAAAAGCAGCAAGTGGCTAAGTAAGTGATACCTCACTGATCTCTACCCCTACATTATGCGGTTATCATACTGGTGCCAGACGAGTCTCATCGTTAACACAGGAAAACTTGGATAAGTGGATCGTTGTCTATTGGAAGACTCGGGGGAGATAGCCGGAGAAATGTTTGGTCAACAGCTATAGAATGTGTATGGGTTAGGCTGGTTTCACACATCCGGCTTTTCGCCGATTCGCCGGATTCGGCGCATGCCAGATAAGTGTATACAGTACAATGGCAGTGCCGCAACTTTCGTGTCACTTGCTCCGGTCACATGACAGCATGTGACCGGCGCTTGTCGTGCTGCCATTGTACTGTTTACACTGTACTGGTGTGCGCCCAATCCGGTGAAAAGCTGGATGTGTGAAACTAGCCTTAGAGTTTATCCTGTGTTGATTCCCCTGTTTGTCATCCTTCCCTAGTGTATTGTTTTAGTACAGCGGTGGGACTAATGATCCTTACCTGTTCACTCACTAGCCAGAACTATTGTAGGATCACTCAGGGCTTCAGGATTCTGCCTGGCAATTGGTGAGAAACCTGTATAGGGACTGGCTAGGAGTGCAGGGTACAGCGGTAGGTAAGTGGAGGAGGTGTCCATCTTCCCTCTCACTAGTCCTAAGGCCCTCCATTGATAAAAAGTGTCCCTGGTGTAACCCATGTTGTTGTGTAATCCCTGTCTTTGTGTCATGGTGTAACCCCTGTTGTTGTGTGCTTTGGCTCACACCGCACTGTCCCTAGTCCATGATGTGATAAGGTCTTATCTACATTCCAACTGTCCGAAACGCGTCAAGCCATGGTGTTTTCATGGAATCAATGATGTTTTTCTTGGATTTTTAATCATTGAATAAAGTTTCTACATTTTTATATATTTTTCGTTGGATTTATATTTTTTCTATCCTGGAATTGGTGCTGAGCCCGTCCTTACTCCTTGTATTGGTTTAGTACAGCGATGGGACTAATGATCCTTACCTGTTCACTCACTAGCCAGAACTATTGTAGGATCACTCAGGGCTTCAGGATCCTGTTCGGCAACAAGAGAGAAACCTGTATAGGGACTGGCTAGGAGTGCAGGGTACAGCGGCAGGTAAGTGGAGGAGGTGTCCATCTTCCCTCTCACTAGTCCTAAGGCCCTCCATTGATAAAGTGTCCCTGGTGTAACCCATGTTGTTGTGTAACCACTGTCTTTGTGTCATGGTGTAACCCCTGTTGTTGTGTATTTTGGCTCACACCGCACTGTCCCTAGTCCATGATGTGATAAGGTCTTCATTAAAAATGATGTAGAACTCCTGCATCTGTGTAGGAGACCACGACAATAAAAGAGACCCCATATAGTCTGATCCTGCAGTCATTATTTTCCATATGTTCCCAAATTTAGGTGAATATACCAGAAGGAGGAACAGTAAGGCTAGTTTCACACTTGCGTTCAGCGGAGTCCGTCACTATGGAGAATAGCGCAGTCCGTTAACGCACTGCGCTATTCTCCATAGACTTGTATGGATGACGCACTGTAACGCAAGTGTCAGCGTTGCATCCGCTGGACGACGCAGCGTCGTTATTTTGACGCTGCGTTGGGCGGAAGGAACGCAGCATGTAACATTTTTTTGAGCACCGGAATCCTTTGGATTTCACTGCGCATGCTCTATCTGGCTCCCTGCACCCGTAACCAGGGTACACATCGGGTAACCAAGGAACCCTGGTTACGTGTGCCGGGAGCCTGACACTTCCCCGCTCGGCTCCGCCCCCTCCCGCACTCTGTATGTATACACACACGCACACACACACACACACACACACACTCTCACACTCTCTCACCTGTCCCCCAGCGATGCAGTCCCCGCGGCACTGACGTCCTCAGCCATGGCCCCGCTCGGCTCCACCCACTTCACACTCCGCCCCCGCCCACATTGTCGGCGACCGAACGATCAGCTGATCACCCGGTGACCGGCTACTGTGAGTGATCGGCTGATCGTTCACAATAGTCTGCAGACGGTAAAACTGTAAAAAAACCAAAATAGATTGCGTTGTTTTGCAGCATCCGTTGCATCCGTTGTGCCACTATATGCAACACATCCGTTGCATCCGTCACACAACGCAATGCAACGGATACCGTTCAACGCAATTGTGAAAGTAGCCGAAGAAGACAGTATGACTGCAGGATCTGACTACACAAGGTTTGTTTGTTGTCTGTTACTATGGAGACACATAAGTTTGCAAAGTAGCTGTCATACCAATACAAAACGTGTACTGCAAGCCAACTGCAAGATTCAATTGTGACGCCCTGGCCTATCAGGTCGTCACAGGGTATTGTGCAATCTGCCCTTCTGCATGGTGTCCAGCTCCTCCTTGGTTATGGATCCCTGACCTTTGGTGTTGCTAACAACAAGCTAATCAAAACCCTAGGAACAATCTGCACCACATCCACTAGTGGATGGCCTGAAGGGAATAGGGCTGGCCACTAGGGGGGGTTGGTTAAGGGGAGGTCAGGAGCGTTAGGAGACAGTGAGTGGAGTGGTGACTCAAGAGGAGAGGTCATGGAGCGGTGAAGTGTTGGAGGAGAAGAGGAGCTGGGCTCCTTGTTGTACTACGTTGCAGACGTTGGTCTGGGCCTGGTAGGAGCTGGACCCCGGTCGCAGGGGATCGTGGCAAGGGGCACGGACTGTCGAGGAGGACAGCCGGCGGCCTTGTGCCATCACCGGGCAGGGGCCAGGGCATGACGGGGTACGTGGACCCCAGGCCAGGACGTAGCTTCAGGCGTCCTGGTAATTCACCCGACGAGGATGGAGCCTTCAAGATCCGTTCTCCACCCACTCCAAAATCGGGGTACTAGCGCAACGAGGGGTTAAACCAATAGCTGCCCACACCATCGCCACCGGGTACTTCCAGCCGCAGCGGTGGTACTTCATCCTTACCACATACCACGGGTGGCGTCACGAACTTTAATCCAACTGTCCCCTGTATATATTCCCCTTCTGTTAAGTTCAAGCGGCCGCACGACCCCCTCCCCGAGTCTGGGAGCCACCCCGGATCTGGATCCGAGCATCCCGGCTGCTGACTCGGGGGCGGCACGCCCTTGGACCTGACACAATCAGTTTAGTTTTAGATGAATTTGGGCAATGAAAAAATGTGTCTGAGAAGGTGTACATAGCCTTTAACACACATTTCTTACTGGTAGATTGATATATTTTGAGGCGAGGGACCTTCGCAGCGAGAGAAATGTCCTGCGCCTTTCTGACACCTCGATACTGAATAACATGATACAAAGCCCTAATGTCTGTCTCTATTATTTATGTATATCGCCATATGGTGCTATAAGAATAGGGGTCGTCAATATCCAGACTTCCCATATGTAGTTTTTTTTTTTCTCTGCGCACAATGATCTTTTTCATAAATAGTGACTAATGTGTCGTGCACATCTGAAAACATACGATGAGATGTAAACACTAATTAAAGGTTCTGACGTATTTAACATATTGTACAGGCTTTAAAAGAATAAAAATAAATGACTTGTCGAGAATCGTAGCATCTGGCGCACAAATGACTGCAAAATTCCCCACATCTCCTGTCACATATACAATATGTTTATTTTAAAAAGTAATCACTACTAAATGAGTTAACTCTTAAAGTTCTACTCAATAAGACTGCACTTACAGATACAACCTGATTTGCCGATGATGATGTCAATTTTTTACAAATCTGCCAAGTACTTGCAAAGGTTCTGCATCATCTATTAAAGAGAATCTGTCAGCAGGTTTTTGCTATTTAATCTGAGAGTAGCATTAGGTAAGGGGGGAGGTGGAGATCCGGATTCTAGGGATGTCTCACTTACTAGGCTGTGTTGCTGTTTCAATAATATCAGTGTTTTATCAGCAGGAGATTATCACTACAGGACTAGTCTTGTGCCTCCTGGTCCAACCCTGCCCTCACCACTGATTGGCAGATTACTGTGTGCATTGTATATCGACTGCCAATCAGTGGTATGGGAGGGATTATACACAGCTCAGTATTCTGAGTCCTGCTAGATCGACAGCAGAAAAAAAAAAATTGTACTACTGCTGCACCCAGGAAACGAAGTAATTTCAAATCAAAAACCTGCTGACAAATTCCCTTTAAAGGGAATGTCATCACAAAATGACCTATCATGTAAATTAGGTTCACGTGCTAAATAAATAAACATATATACAGTAATTTATTTAACACAGATTATATGGGAAAAATAGCAATCATCGCCAAAAATGTGTGTATAATATATATATATATATATATATATATATATATAAAATCCATTATATATAATTTATAATTAGAATGCATAATATATAGTAATATATATATATATATATATATATATATATATATATATATATATATATTACGTAATATATAATATATAATAAATAGATATATAATTATATATATAATATATAATAATAAACTCCAAAGACATACTGGTAGGGACTTTAGATTGTGAGCCCCAATGGGGACAGTGTTCCCGATGTATTTAAAGCGCTGCGGAATATGTTAGCGCCAAAGATATGACTTGAATATATATATATATATATATATACACACACATGCACACTAAAATTCAAAAGTTTAGGGTCCTTATTCTTCAAAGAAAAGCACATTTTTGTTTCAATGAAGCTAACATTAAATTAAACAGAATTACACTCTGTACATTGTTAATGTGGTAAACGACTATTCTAGCTGCAAACGTCTGGTTTTCAATGCAATATATACTGTACATACAGTCAGGGCCAGAAATATTTGGACAGTGACACAAGTTTTGTTATTTTAGCTGTTTACAAAAACATGTTCAGAAATACAATTATATATATATAATATGGGCTGAAAGTGCACACTCCCAGCTGCAATATGAGAGTTTTCACATCCAAATCGGAGAAAGGGTTTAGGAATCATAGCTCTGTAATGCATAGCCTCCTCTTTTTCAAGAGACCAAAAGTAATTGGACAAGGGACTCTAAGGGCTGCAATTAACTCTGAAGGCGTCTCCCTCGTTAACCTGTAATCAATGAAGTAGTTAAAAGGTCTGGGGTTGATTACAGGTGTGTGGTTTTGCATTTGGAAGTTGTTGCTGTGACCAGACAACATGCGGTCTAAGGAACTCTCAATTGAGGTGAAGCAGAACATCCTGAGGCTGAAAAAAAAGAAAAAATCCATCAGAGAGATAGCAGACATGCTTGGAGTAGCAAAATCAACAGTCGGGTACATTCTGAGAAAAAAGGAATTGACTGGTGAGCTTGGGAACTCAAAAAGGCCTGGGCGTCCACGGATGACAACAGTGGTGGATGATCGCCGCATACTTTCTTTGGTGAAGAAGAACCCGTTCACAACATCAACTGAAGTCCAGAACACTCTCAGTGAAGTAGGTGTATCTGTCTCTAAGTCAACAGTAAAGAGAAGACTCCATGAAAGTAAATACAAAGGGTTCACATCTAGATGCAAACCATTCATCAATTCCAAAAATAGACAGGCCAGAGTTAAATTTGCTGAAAAACACCTCATGAAGCCAGCTCAGTTCTGAAAAAGTATTCTATGGACAGATGAGACCAAGATCAACCTGTACCAGAATGATGGGAAGAAAAAAGTTTGGAGAAGAAAGGGAACGGCACATGATCCAAGGCACACCACATCCTCTGTAAAACATGGTGGAGGCAACGTGATGGCATGGGCATGCATGGCTTTCAATGGCACTGGGTCACTTGTGTTTATTGATGACATAACAGCAGACAAGAGTAGCCGGATGAATTCTGAAGTGTACCGGGATATACTTTCAGCCCAGATTCAGCCAAATGCCGCAAAGTTGATCAGACGGCGCTTCATAGTACAGATGGACAATGACCCCAAGCATACAGCCAAAGCTACCCAGGAGTTCATGAATGCAAAAAAGTGGAACATTCTGCAATGGCCAAGTCAATCACCAGATCTTAACCCAATTGAGCATGCATTTCACTTGCTCAAATCCAGACTTAAGACGGAAAGACCCACAAACAAGCAAGACCTGAAGGCTGCGGCTGTAAAGGCCTGGCAAAGCATTAAGAAGGAGGAAACCCAGCGTTTGGTGATGTCCATGGGTTCCAGACTTAAGGCAGTGATTGCCTCCAAAGGATTCGCAACAAAATATTGAAAATAAAAATATTTTGTTTGGGTTTGGCTTATTTGTCCAATTACTTTTGACCTCCTAAAATGTGGAGTGTTTGTAAAGAAATGTGACAATTCCTACAATTTCTATCAGATATTTTTGTTCAAACCTTCAAATTAAATGTTACAATCTGCACTTGAATTCTGTTGTAGAGGTTTCATTTCAAATCCAATGTGGTGGCATGCAGAGCCCAACTCGCGAAAATTGTGTCACTGTCCAAATATTTCTGGACCTAACTGTAGGTGTATAGAGGCCCATTCCATTTCCAACAACCACCACTCCAGTGGTCTAATGGTTCATTGTGTTTGCTAACTGTGTTAGAAGGCTAATGGATGTTTAGAAATCCCTTGAAAACCCTTGTGCAAGTATGTTAGCATAGCTGAAAACATTTTTGCTGATTAGAGAAGCTATAAAACTGACCTTCCTTTGATCTAATTGAGAATCTGGAGCATTACATTTGTCGGTTCCATTAAACTCTCAAAATGGCCAGAAAAAGAGAACTTTCTTGTGAAACTCGACAGTCTTTTCTTGTTCTTAGAAATGAAGGATATTTCATGCGAGAAATTTCCAAGAAACTGAAGATTTCCTACAACGGAGTGTACTACTCCCTTCAGAGGAGAGCACAAACAGGCTCTAACCAGAGTAGAAAGAGAAGTGGGAGGCCGCGCTGCACAACTGAGCAGCAAGACAAGTACATTAGAGTCTCTAGTTTGAGATATCGACGCCTCACATGTCCTCAACTGGCAGCTTCATTAAATAGAACCCGCAAAATGCCAGTGTCAACATCTACAGTGAAGAGGCGACTCCGGGATGCTGGCCTTCAGGGCAGAGTGGCAAAGAAAAAGCCATATCTGAGACTGGGTAATAAAAGGAAAAGATTAATATGGGCAAAAGAACACAGACATTGGACAGAGGAAGATTGGAAAAAAGTGTTATGGACAGACGAATCGAAGTTTGAGCTGTTTGGATCACACAGAAGAACATTTGTGAGACGCAGAACAACTGAAAAGATGCTGGAAGAGTGCCTAATGCCATCTGTCAGGCATGGTGGAGGTAATGTGATGGTCTGGGGTTGCTTTGGTGTTGGTAAAGTGGGATATTTGAACAAAGAAAAAGGGATTTTGAATAAGGAAGGCTATCACTCCATTTTGCAATGCCATGCCATACCCTGTGCACAGCGCTTGATTTGAGTCAATTTCATCCTGCAACAGGACAATGACCCAAAGCACACCAAATTATGCATTAACTATTTAGGGAAGAAGCCGGCAACTGGTATTCTATCTATAATGGAGTGGCCAGCCCAGTCATCAGATCTCAACCCTATTGAGCTGTTGTGGGAGCAGCTTGACCGTATGGTGCAAAAAGTGCCCATCAAGCCAATCCAACTTTTGGGAGGGGGGAAGCATGGGGGTGAAATATCTCCAGATTACCTCCGCAAATTAACAGCTACAATGCCAAAGGTCTGCAAAGCTGGAATTGCTGCAAAGGAGCATTCTGTGCCGAAAGCAAAGTATGAAGAGAACATTAGTATTTCAAGTAAAAATCATTATTTCTAATCTCGTCAATATCTGGACTATATTCTATATTCATTATGCAATTCATATGATAGGAAAAGACGTGTGTGTGTATATATATATATATATATATATATATATATATATATATATATATATATACATACATACATATATATATATATACACACATATATACACATATATACATACACACATATATGTGTATAAATATGTGTATATATATGTGTGTATATATGTGTATATATATATATATGTGTGTATATGTGTGTGTATATATGTGTGTGTATATATATATATATATATATATATAAATATATATATATATATATGTGTGTATATATATTATGTGTGTGTTATATATATATATATATATATATATATATATATATATATATATATATATATATATATATATATATATATATATACACATACATACATACATACATACATACATACATACATACATACATACATACATATATATATATGTATATATATATATATAGATACCGTAGATAGATAGATAGATAGATAGATATACACAGACACGTTCATACATACATTCTATGAGGCACGGAAGACAGATATTACAGAAAATAAGCATCAAATACAGCGAAATGCAGAAAACAGATCTAATCAACCTGAACCAGATAATCCTTGTTTTCCATTTAAACACAATTCTCAGAAATATCAGCCGTGACTTAGCCCATAATATCTGAAGATAAATTATGAACGCTATCCACAAAGCTGATACTCGTGAAAACCCTGTAATATACAATTTTCTCACATGCAATTTAAAAAAAAAAACAGAACGGAGCAAAAAAGACGAAGTACGACGCCGGCGGACTGCACAAAGGTTCTTCAACTGTATCTCAGGCAGTTTCTTCTTTATCCCTGTTTTTTTTTTTTCCTTTTTCCTTTCCGCTAGAGATTAATGTGTCATGGTGACCTTTACATGTTACTTCTTCAAAGCCTTTATCATTTGGCGCAGCATTTAGTCAAAATTAAATATTTAAAATTAGAGCCGTCCTATGTTGCCAACACAGCTAAAATGAAAAGACCTCTCTGTTGCAGCAGTGACCAGACTTTAAATGCAGGTAGATCAATATAAAGAGAAAAAAAAAAGGGCTGTCCGCATGTGTGAGCGGAATGGCTGATAATAGCTTGCAAATCACTATGTGCTAGCTGTAAGCAGCTGTTCTTAAATTATGAATATGCAACCAATTCATGTAAAGAGCCAACTCCCAGTCCTATCTCCTCATACTGGTCCCAGTGGCTTTTGTTTGTTCAATCCGCTATCTTGGTTAAAGATACGAATAGTCAGAAGCTTAAGAACAAACAGGAGTCGAGTATTGGCATTTCGTGCGCGAGGCCCATTATCACAGCGGGGATTGTCAATCACTAGAACATCTCAGGCAATGACAATGATCTTCTAGACTAAAAAAAAAAAAAAATAAAAAAAAAATTTCTAAATCTCCGCAGTAGACTTACAGCCTCCGCCGCCAACCTAATGCTTTCCCGCTACAGCCAATGAGATTCAGTCAGCCCTGACCCGCTGAAAGACTTGCATGGAGCTTCAAACATTTAAAAACATCAATCATAAAAACAAAGACAGGACATTGAATTATACAGTATTAACCTCCAGGGTTTGCATACAAAGACCTTAGATTTATTTATGTCCCAGTGCGTTAAGAGCTTCAGTACACCGTTCTTTACACCAAACCGGCTGCCAATTTGATGAACCTCTCTGCCCTCAGCAGGAGTGCAGCGTCTTTGATTAATGAGTGCATGCTGGTGGAAAAGTGTAAGGACGCAAAACAAGAAGGGGGGGGGCACAATTATTTCTCTCCGCACTCATTGGGCCAATGCAATACTCTTAATCTTCGCTTTTAAAATCATTTTCGCTATTTAAATAAGAGGGGGGAGTGCCTTAACCCGTCATTTCCCAAATTTACCTTCATTTACCCCAGGGAGTCTATGGTCTTGACACCTCATTAAATAGGGTCTGTGCAAGAGAACGTACAATGAAGGCCTTAAAATGAATGGATTAGGGGGAAAAAAATGCATATATCAGATGCATAATATACAGTATGTACAGTATGCAAATAAATGAGACAGTGTGAAGAATTATAAAACTCACATTAGATAAATCCAAACTCTAGAACAGTGGTCTCCAACCATTCATACCTTGAGAGCCAAAATTGGGTTTGAGAGAGGGTCATGAGCCAGAATCAAAGCCCCCTCTCCAACTAAAGTAGGGACATCCAGCTCCCACTAACCCCATAGTTGTGGCACCCAGAGCCTACGATATCGGTATAATGAAAGCCAAAGCTTCCCCACACAAATCACATCAACGTAGTATACTAACCTCATAGTAGCACGGGCAGCGATTTGCCCGTGACGCACAAACGACGGAGGCGGTTACACGATATCGCTGCGTGTGATGGGGCCTATAGTTGTTACACCCAGAGTCTACGATATCGGTATAATGACAGCCAAAGCTTCCCCATATGAATCACTTCAAGGGAGTATACTTGCATCCATGAGTTCCATCTTACCCCAATGGGTATTTTGGCATCAAACACTCCCACCACAGTATCACATCCAACCTCAAGCCAAGTATATTTCCGCAACCAGATCTGTTCTTCTGTGTTGGGCTACTCACAAAAATCACCATCTGGAGATCTGCTCTTCTTCGTTTAGACCTGGTGCTAATGCACCAAACTGGCACGTAGCCACGAGCCACACAACATGGGCCCAAGAGCCACAGGTTGGGGATCTCCGGTTTCCCGGACGAGTGCTGTCCGATATTCTATCAGATAGAGGACAACCAAATTTTTTTTCACACCGATTTGGAGTGAGAAAAAAATTTGACCCGCAAATCGGACGCCACTCACTCATTCATAACTATGAGTTAGTGGAAATCATCAGACTATACTAGGATGGCATAAAAGATACAGCCAATTCTCTATTTTTCCAAGATACTATCACGATATACTGTATACAGTTGAAACCAGAAGTTTCCCTCCGCTTTCTAGAAGGACACATCTGCAGGTTTTTCTCACTATCTGACATGAAATCAGAATAAACCTTTCCATTTTTGGAGCAATAAAAAAGGAAAAAACATCAGGCACTCACCAGTTGCTGCTTGTGCAAGTTTTGTTGTTTTATTCGTGCAGGTTACAAGTGCATGGAGTGGAGGGGAGGGAGTGGACGCTACACACGTCCAAAGACGACGGCGGCCGTTTCGCACCTGTCTGGTGCTTCAGCTGGTCTGAACTGAGCTGACATCACATCCATTATATCCACATAATACAGGTGGTTGATGTCAGCAGTGATTAAAACAAGTTTAAAATCAAACTGCAGTATTACTACTGAATGGAGTGCAAAATAAGCATGTACAAACATATAAAGACATACAATAATTTTACATATAGCTGGAATCTAGAAAAATTATCCCAAGAATACGCTCAACTCATTTTTATCATTTAGTCCTAATGGACCCAAAGCATTAAACTTCATAATATATTCTGCCTCCTTTCTGAGCAGAAGTTTGTGCGTATCCCCACCTCTGGCTGGAGTTTTAACTAGATCAATGCCTATAAATGACAATACATTGGGGTCAGAATTATGGACTTCTTTTATATGATTGATTAATCTTGTAGCGCCTATTCCGCTAGAGATGGAATTTCTATGCTCTCTAAATCTTATAAACAAATTTCGAATAGTTTTGCCAATATAAAAAAATTGACAAGGGCAGAATATTACATACACCACCATTTTGGACCTGCAGGTAATCAGACTTTTGACATAATGTGAATGGCCACCTATTTTAAATGTTCTGCCAACTATATGAAATTGGCAAAAAGAGCAATTGCCGCATCTAAAATTACCTGTAGGGCCAGCAGGACTAAATGATAAAAATGAGTTGAGCGTATTCTTGGGATAATTTTTCTAGATTCCAGCTATATGTAAAATTATTGTATGTCTTTATATGTTTGTACATGCTTATTTTGCACTCCATTCAGTAGTAATACTGCAGTTTGATTTTAAACTTGTTTTAATCACTGCTGACATCAACCACCTGTATTATGTGGATATAATGGATGTGATGTCAGCTCAGTTCAGACCAGCTGAAGCACCAGACAGGTGCGAAACGGCCGCCGTCGTCTTTGGACGTGTGTAGCGTCCACTCCCTCCCCTCCACTCCATGCACTTGTAACCTGCACGAATAAAACAACAAAACTTGCACAAGCAGCAACTGGTGAGTGCCTGATGTTTTTTCCTTTTTTATTGCTCTGATGTTCACATGTTTATTCACATCAATGGCACCGCAGAGCATGTGCACCTTTTTCGGCCCAGTATAGGATGTTCTGAAAGTTTTTTGGTGTTGGGGCAGTGCCCTGAACTTTTCTCCTTTTTCGCATGAATAAGTTGTGTCTTTCCATTTTTGGTCAATTAGGAACCAAAATTATTTATATTTGCCAAATGCCAGAATAATGAGAGAGAATGTTTTAAGACATTTTTATTACTTTCTGCAAAGTCAAAAGTTTACATCCATTTCATTAGTATTTGGTGCCATTGCCCTTAAACTGTATGACTTGGGCGAAACGTTTTGGGTCTCCTTCCACAAGCTTCTCGCAATAGCTGCTAGGAAATTGGGCCCATTCCTCCTGACAGAACTAGTGTAACTGAGCCATGTTTGGAAGTCGCCTTGCTCACACCGGCCTCTTCAGCTTTACCCATACATTTTCAATTGGATTGAGATCAGGGTTTTGTGATGGCCGCTCCAAATCATTGACTTTGTTATCCTTAAGCCACTTTGTAACCAGTTTGGCAGTAGCTTCATGTTATTGTCCATTTGGAAGACCCATTTCCGCCCCAGCTTTAAGTTCCTTGCTGGCGGCTTGAGATGCAGCTTCAATATTGCCACATAATCTTCTTTCCTCATGATGCCATCTATTTTGTGAAGTGCACCAGTCCCTCCAGCACACCCCCGTGTTTCACAGTTGGGATGGTGTTCTTAGGCTTCAAAGCGTCTCCCTTTTTCCTCCAAACGTAACGATGGTCATTATGGCAAACAGTTAAATTTTAGTTTCATCAGACCAAAGGACGTCTCCAAAAATTAAGGTCTTTGTTCCTGTGTGCATTGACAAACATTAATCTGGCTTTTTTATGTTTCTTTTGGAGTAATGGTTTCTTCCTGGCAGAGTGGCCTTTCAGCCCATGTTGATACACTACTCATTTCACTGTGGATAATGACACAATCTTACCAGCTTCTGCCAGCATCTTCACAAGGTCTTTTGCTTTTGTGCTAGGGTTGATATGCACATGTCTGACCAATGCACGTTCATCTCTTGTGCACAGAACCCGTCTCCTTCCTTAGCGGTATGATGGCTGGACATTCCCATCTTGTTTGTACTTGCGTATAATTGTTTGTACAGATGAACGTGGCACCTTCAGGTATCTAAAAATTGCCCCAGGTATCTGGAAAGTGCAAGTCTACAATTCTCTTCTTGAGATCTTGTCTTGATTTCTTTTGACTTTACCATGATGCTACACAAAGAAGCAGTGTGTTTCAGGTGTACATCCACAGGTGTGTCTTTAACTGACTCAGATGTTGCCAATAAACCTATCAGAAACTTCCAAAGACATGACATCATCTTATGGGTTGTCCTATATTGTTTAAAGGCATAATACTCTTAGATTATGTAAACCTTTGACTTTGCAGAAAGTAATAAAAATGCCTTAACACATTCTCTTTCTCATTATTCTGACATTTGGCAAATATAAATAATTTTATTTTCTAATTGACCTAAAACGGGAAAGGTTTATTCTGATTTCATGTCAGATAGTGAGAAAAACCTGCAGATGTGTCTTTTAGATAGTGGATGTAAACTTCTGGTTTCAACTGTATATGCAAACTTCATTATGACAACATGTCTAAGTCATCTATATAAATATCAACATATACAAAATAAAAGTGGGAATTAATGAGTTTTGCACTGGGGCCAAGCTTTCCTGATGGAGCTTCACATTCAAGTGTAGCCATTTCAACCATTAACCCAGAACATCCATTGCATTTATGTAACATAAAAAACGGACCAGCAATAGATAAATCCATTGTTCGCCTTCACATATGACCCAGTGGAGCCCCCCAACCGCTTCTTCACAAAGATCTATTTATATATATAATCTTTATAAATATATTTGGAGAACTCTCAACGGCAAAACTAAAGACTCCTTCCCTTCTGATCTGACCTTGTATAATGCACGTCTCAGACTAAGTTTGCAATATTTAGACTAAAAATAAGAATTACACTTCAGTATTAGCGATAAAATCCTTCCTCACAGTCTCTGGTGATAGTATTCTTGTATAGTGGGATTCAGCTATTTTATGAACGATGCATAAAGCTAAATGGAAGTCTTATACATTACATATGGACTTTTTCCCAATAACCAAAACATGTCGGAATGAATGTGTAGTCTCTTGTAAATACAAATTCATTAGCTGTCTTGAAAATTAAGTGATAAGATGTTGATGATGTTAAATTGGGTGGCAATACGGAAGAAGTATAGAGTATAAGTAGCCGAAACACGACATCTCAATATATGGCACAGATACCCAACAAATTCTAAATGCCTATCTCTTGATAAAAGTGCGTTCCGGCTCCTGTATCTCAATACTTTTGGTGGTTAGTACGCCTTTCAGCGTTGTGGTGTTAGGTTCACATCCCACCAGGGACAACAGCTGCAAGGAGTTTGCATGTTCTCCCCTTGTTTGCGTGGGTTTCCTCCGGGTTCTCCAGTTTTCTCCCACACTCCAAAGACAGACTGATAAGGAATTTAGATTGTGAGCCCCAATGAGGACAACACCTTCTGATTCCACATTACCCCCAGGTAAAATAGTAAAGCCTAAACTCACCTCCCATACCGGCGCCCTTCCAGTGGTGTCTGGGCTTGCGGTGTCGGGGCTCATGTGGGGTTATGATGTCACACGAGTCTCGCATCCAATAACTGCTGGCTTCATTCTCCCTGCCTTGGGACACAGGTGCAATCAACAGGAAGTGAACACAGCCGCTCTACTCACTTCCTGTTGATTAACTTGTTTGGTCCGAAGGCGGGGAGACAAAATATGGCAGTTTGCGTGAATGGAATGGATGGAATGGAATGGAGTTTGCTTGAAGTTGCAAGCCTGGACATCGCTGGAAGGGTGCTGGTACGGGTGATGAGAATAGACTTTATTATTTTACTGGGGGAAACGTGGCATAAAAAGTGTTTGATCTATTAGTGGACAATCCCTTAAGGCTTGTTTTTCATTGGCCGATTAGTAGTTACTGCAGCTCAACTGCCATTGAAGTGAATGTGATCTGAGCTGCAATACCTAAGAACGGTAGTTACAAGTACCCAGCATCCGAGCATGGTAGTGCTCGCTCATCACTAGTTACGAGTACTGAGCTCTCGAGCATGGTAGTGCCCGCTCATCACTAGTTATGAGTACCCAGCACCCGAGCATGGTAGTGCTCGCTCATTACTAGTTACGAGTACTGAGCTCTCGAGCATGGTAGTGCTCGCTCATTACTAGCTACGAGTACTGAGCTCCCGAGCATGGTAATGCCCGCTCATCACTAGCTACGAGTACCCAGCACCCGAGCATGGTAGTCCTCACTCATTAGTGGTAACAAGTACCAGAGTATGTTAATGTTCGATCATCACTAGATACAAGTACTGAGCATTCGAGCATGGTAGTGCTCACTCATTACTGGTTA
Source organism: Anomaloglossus baeobatrachus (assembly GCF_048569485.1). Taxonomy (NCBI): domain Eukaryota; kingdom Metazoa; phylum Chordata; class Amphibia; order Anura; family Aromobatidae; genus Anomaloglossus; species Anomaloglossus baeobatrachus. Next base: position 42,827,057 of record NC_134359.1, read on the forward strand.
GGAGTACCGGGCAACCGAGCATGGTAGTGTTTGCTAATCACTAGTTACAAGTACTGGGCACCCGAGCATGGTAGTGCTCGCTCATCACTAGTTACAAGTACCGAGCATCCAAACATGGTAGTGCTCGCTCATCACTAGTTACGAGTACTGAGCACCCAAGCATGGTAGTGCCCGCTCATCACTAGTTACGAGTACCGAGCCAGCCCCCGAGCATAGCAGTGCCCAGCCATCACTAGTTAGGAGTACAGAGCACCTGAGCATGGCAGTGCCCACCCATCACTAGTTAGGAGTACTGAGCACCCGAGCATGATAGTGGCCGCTCATCACTAGTTACGAGTACAGAGCACCCGAGCATGGTAGTGCTCGCTCATCACTAGTTACGAGTACCGAGCCCCCGAGCATGGTAGTGCCCACTCATCACTAGTTAGGAGTACAGAGCACCTGAGCATGGCAGTGCCCACCCATCACTAGTTAGGAGTACTGAGCACCCGAGCATGATAGTGGCCGCTCATCACTAGTTACGAGTACAGAGCACCCGAGCATGGTAGTGCTCGCTCATCACTAGTTACGAGTACCGAGCCCCCGAGCATGGTAGTGCCCACTCATCACTAGTTAGGAGTACAGAGCACCTGAGCATGGCAGTGCCCACCCATCACTAGTTAGGAGTACTGAGCACCCGAGCATGATAGTGGCCGCTCATCACTAGTTACGAGTACAGAGCACCCGAGCATGGTAGTGCTCGCTCATCACTAGTTACGAGTACCGAGCCCCCGAGCATGGTAGTGCCCACTCATCACTAGTTAGGAGTACAGAGCACCTGAGCATGGCAGTGCCCACCCATCACTAGTTACGAGTACTGAGCACCCGAGCATGATAGTGTTTGCTCATAACTAGTTACCACCTCTTTTTTTTAGCTTTTGCTAGGCCTACAAGACATTTTCTAGGTTTAGCAAAATTTGTGAAGGCCTTTCTCCATCTGGAGAAGCTTTGTGATAGGCCACTTCTCAGTGCATTTTTAAGTGATTCATTTACCCTTTTTTTTGTACTTGTAGAAGAAAGCATGTTCTAAGATCATCAATATAAAACGTCATAAGAAGATATATCTTCTATAAAATGTACTCTATAAACAGAGTTAAGCAACAAGATTCAGATGACGCTGGTCTAAAGGACAAGTCAGTAGTCCATGGCCACAGGACCAGAGCTCTGTGAATCTCCCACTACTGTGGACACCTGTGATGTCATGCGTGTGTCGTGATGCAACATAATGATGTCACAGGGACTAATTAGGATGAATGCCACAGATAACAGGAGGTGTGCAGGGGTCTGGTCCAACGTCCATGGATTATCATTGTGTCCGCTGAACTAGAATTCTGCAAATCTTTTTGCTCAATCCTAACTACAACCAAATATTGACTTTTTTGTCCTGATCCTTCATTATTCAAGTTATAGTTTTCCTATTAATGAAAAGTAAAAAAAATGAACCATTTTCATTTTTTTTCACTGCTGATATTTTTTGCCATCTTGATTCCTCTTCTAAACTGAAATGGATGTCGGTAGAATTGCTGCTCGACTTAAATACAATATTGATCCCAAGATATCCACAGACCTTTAGGAATCAATAAGAGACCTGCAGACCTTCATTCATCGAGAGGTTTGATCTCAATAATCATAATGTACGTGAAGAGGCTGAACAGGACAAAGAAGCCCAGGATGGAAAAAAACACAGAAAAAGCTTCTCCAGTTCAATTATTCAATACCAAAAGCTTCCTGAGAGCTGCATGATGGAAGGGACTACATAAAAAAGTAAATCCATGCAAAATTTATTATGGTATTTATACCGAGTTATTGTAGATTTGTTTACCGCGGTGGTGGGTATACATCGAATGCTCATGAGATTGACAGATCGGAGAATAAACCCTGTTCATAAAAACACATTAGAGTTTGTCACAGCTTCTCATAAAAACCGAACCCACCTATTTCCCAGGGGACCTGGAGCCTAGGGGGCCCAAAAAGTCCCCATGGCCTATGTGAAAAGACCAATGCTATTAAAGACTTGCAATAATTGGGGCCCTGATGGGGCTTTTGCTTTGGGACCCATGAGCTTCAAGTTACGCCACCGATTGCTTGTGTATGGTGAGGGTCAGGAGAGAGAGGTAAATGTATATAGTCTCATACTTGATCTATCAAGATTACTAGTCTGTCCTATGTAAGGGTATGCAATGATAAACTAGCACTACAACCCAACTGTGGTGAGAGATGATCCCAGAAATCGGACCCCAATGGCGGACACAAACAGAAAAGAACAAGAACAATACATGGGCCCACTGCAGCCTAAGAGCTCATCATAATCATAATACAATTCCACCTGCTTTGGAGGTAGAAATGGACCACCCAGCCTCTGGGGCCCCTGTGAAAGAACAATATATGGGCCCTTTGTGGCCCAAAAGCTCCCAAAAAAAGCACAATTCCACCTACTATGGAGGTAGATGTGGCCCTCTAACCTCCTGGACTCCTGTGCGTGTGCACAGGCCGCACCAATGATATGTCCACCCCTGTCAGACCCTACACATCATGAAGTCATGGCTTATCCTAAAAGATGGGAATATTGAGGTGTATACATAAATAGATAGAAAGATAGATAGAGGGATAGATAGATAGATAGATAGATAGAGGGATAGAGAGATAGATAGAGGGATGGATAGAAGGATATATAGAGGGATGGATAGATAGAGGGATAGATAGAGGGATGGATAGAGGGATAGATAGATGGATAGAGGGATAGATAGAGGGAAGGATAGAAGGATATATAGAGGGATGGATAGATAGAGGGATGGATAGAGGGATAGATAGATAGCTAGAGGGATAGATAGAGGGATAGATAGAGGGATAGAGGGATGATAGAGGGATGGATAGGATAGTAGGATAGAGGGATGGATAGAAGGATATATAGAGGGATGGATAGAGGGATAGATAGAGGGATGGATAGATGGATAGATAGATAGATAGATAGATAGATAGATAGCTAGAGGGATAGATAGAGGGATAGACAGAGGGATAGACAGAGGGATAGCGGGATGGATAGAGGGATGGATAGAGGGATAGATAGATAGATAGAGGGATAGATAGAGGGATAGCGGGATGAATAGAGGGATGGATAGAGGGATAGATAGGATAGATAA